>NW_008795680.1:212537-216787 GCF_000699145.1 Aptenodytes forsteri | reverse complement strand
TTTCTTCACTGAAAGGGTTGTCAAGCATTGGAAGAGGCTGCCCAGGGAAGTGGTGGTGTCACCATCCCTGGAGGGATTTAAAAGACATGTAGATGCGGCGCTGAGGGACATGGTTTAGTGGGCCTGGTGGTGTTGGGTTGCTGGTTGGACTCGATGATCTTAGAGGTCTTTTCCAACCTTAATGATTCTATGACTCTGAAAGTGTTCTTTCATCTCCGGTAGGGAAGAGCAGAAGCATCCCAGCACGCAAGGATCCATCAGCCCGGCAGAGTGTATTGCTTTCAGGAACTCAGCTGTGCGCTGCGACTTGCTTCAAGATCTGGAAGATTCATGCCAAGAATGGTATAATGAGATATTTTAGCTCAGTCAAGATCACATCAGAGATCTCAGATGAGGTGCCCTAAGCACTGGAAGAGATGGCCATACCTCTGTCGGTTCAAATCACCTGGGAAATCGCTAGCCCTACCTGAAAGTGGTTCTGCTTATGCAATATTAGAAGCTAAATTTAAACGCAGTTCATAGTGGATAGAGACATCACGAAAGACACAGATCCCTGTCTGGTTAACCACAGTAAGACGTACCGTAAATAGGAACGTAGACGTAATTCCCTTCAGACCCGCAGAGACAGTACCTCGAAGCCAGAGGTTTAATTAAGTCAGGTCTCGCAGGGTTCTGCTGGAGAATGGAAAGCGCAAGCAAGGCATTCGTCCCGCACCCAGGGTGAGAGGTTGGGGTATATCGACAAATTGCGCCAGGAATGCCAGCGTCTGCACAGCGTAGAGCTCTTCCTAGCGGGAGTTACGGCAGGCTGGTTTTGGGTATACTTTGTATAAAAGCTGCCAGGTTTCTTGAACTTATTCTTAGGTGAAGTTCATTTGGTACGGGCAGATAGAGAAGCCAACTTTCTGCATGTCAGGGGTTGTCGAAGAGCTCGAATCGAGCAAACAAAATAAAAAGAACCCACCCAATTTCACTGGTATTACGGCACATAATAAAAGCCAAGCGTGTGACTTTGAGCTAACAACGCTTTGCAGCGTTGCCATTTGCAAAGATACCCGGGCCTTTTATAAGGACTGCTTTCCAAATTTGGGGTTAGGTTTTCAATATGAACTGGGCTGAGCCAGATTAAAGATTTGCCCCCAAAACACTGATCTGAACTGCGTTCAAGGTCAAGCTCACATTCATGCGCATTCTTTTAAAAATTATATATACATTAAAAAACAATAATGTATTGTTTACAGAAACAAAGCAGCTGGTAGATGCCAAGGCCAACAACAAATGAGATAAATTAGAAGGCCTTTAGATTAAAACCATCAAGAAGCTGAAGCCAACAGAAGAAAAAGGAAGAAAAAAAAAAAAGCCTAACATTTCACTTGAAGCCACTCATTACAGCAGCAAGAATCACATGAAGTGTGTGCAAGAATGTACCACGTAATTACCGTGCAAAGGCAGGCTTGCAAGACACTCCGCTGCACTGGGCAGAGGAAAGGAGGGGACGGAGGAATGACACCTAACTTCTTTTCTGTACATACCGGTGGGATCAAGGCATGAGCGACGCAGCTAACCTGTACAAAACCTTACTCTGAAGCAGGAACAGTCGACGTGGATTTGCACAGCACTATGCTGCGCAAGAGCTGTGGCAAAGACCATACTACATAATGTGCTTTACAGACAGAGGTGAACGGTATACAGGCTAAGAGAGCATAGAAGGGAAAAGGAAAATTAGGGAAAAAAAGCCCAGATTACCGTGGTGGCATGCTGAGGAGTCCCTCAAGTTTTCCCCGAGCGCTAGATGCTGTGCCATCTACCACTCACCCAACGCAGGCACGCAGCCCAAGTATAGGCTTATGGGATATTAGGAATTTCTTCACTGAAAGGGTTGTCAAGCATTGGGACAGGCTGCCCGGGGAAGTGGTGGAGTCACCGTCCCTGGAGGTATTGAAAAGACGTGTAGACGTGGTGCTTGGGGACATGGTTTAGCGGTGGGCTTGGCAGCGCTGGGTTAACGGTTGGACTCGATGATCTTAAAGGTCTTTTCCAACCTAAAGGATTCCATAGCACAAGGCAGCAGGTTGCAGTCGTCTACCTCTGCCCCAGGACAGCATCAGCAGAAGAGGTCAGGGCTCAAGAAGCTGCTGGCTGTCACCCAGCACTTTGTACGCACAGATCCCATCAGCCAAGCTGTGTTTCACTTCCACGGTTTCTACCAGGCGTTTCCATGAAGTTGCATCAGTCCGTACTTTCGGGAGCCGGGGCTATAATGTTTAGTCTGTCAAAGGACGTCTAGAGCTTACGGCTGCGTTTTCAGAAGAGGCTTCAGCACTTGAGACAGGTTACCCGTTAAAAAGCATAGGGTGGCCCTACCTTACAGGGAACAACGTACCCTTTCCCTCTTCTGGATCTGCACAGAGCCAAAGAGCAGCTTAAACAGCCAAAAAAAGAAAAAGGAAAAAAAAAGAAAAGGAGATGGTGTCCTGATCTTTGGAGCAAAGCAAAGGAACAGTAATAACCAGCTGTTCAGCAATAGCAGCACTATTTTTATTATTAAGAGCTGTGAATAAAGGCAAGCTACAAGAGGTATTTCCAGATTTTATCTAACTTTAAAAAAAATAAAGTACTCCAGTGACTTTTTTTTCTTTAATAAAGATCTAATCAGCAGGCCTCAGCAGTTTCCTTAAAAAGCAGCTCAAACTGCTTTTCACCCCCATTGTTTGCGACGTTTCCAACAGCACTTGCTCTGGAGAGGAACCCAGGACGTAGGCAGCTCAGCTCTGCATTTCAACAGAGTAACCTCCCTAATTACATCTCTGAACAGCAGCTCTTAATTACACTCCGCTCCTGAGCTCTTGTTTACTCAACTGGGGCTGCAGCAAGACCTTTATAATTCACTTTTAAAACCAAGTTGGTAAGGCTTGTTGTCTGCTGTCTTGTTATCAGCCCAGAAAAGAGACCAGGCTTTGGACACGGGACATCCTTTAAGTCATGTCTTCCACGTTTATACCCAACCCAAGGTTTGTATTTCAGTTTAAGTCTTTAGGATCCGCCACAACATAAAGATACTACTTCTATATCGAGAAGCCCAACAAAAATGGCCAAATCCTTTAACGAAACACAAAATTACTTTTAAAATGCATTTATAATTTGTCTAAGGCACTCAAATCATATGAGTGGGCTATAATCTAGACCCCAAACTCTCTACACATGCACATACGTGGAATATCAAAAGCCGGTTGCGACAGCTTAGCTTCTCTGAATGGTTTCTCATTAACCAAGACACATTCCCTCTTCTAGAGCCACGCTTCATTTATTGCTGCTCCAAATTTCTTTCGAAAAACAGTTTGAGGGGCCTTTTACCACTGATCTCCACCCGAGCATCCCACACTGCTGCATCCCAACTATCAGCTAAAGCAGTCTGTAAAAAGAAAGCTTCGCCGAGGACAGCCGCCCCTCTTCATTCCCAGCCCACAATCCAGCCCAGGGCAGCTCACTGTTCCCCCCCAGCAAGCGATGCCCCTTTCTCCAGAGCCCTACAGAAGGCGATCTCTGGAAGTTGCACTTCAGACCCGGTTTGGGTCTGAAATGCCTTTTGAAATCGTTCACAAAGGGGGAAAAGAGGAAACAAAAAAGTCTTCCGCTTCGCCCAGGAAATAAGTTAACGCTCATCTTTCTCACCTGATGAAGAACAACTTCTTGCTCGGACCAATAACTTGAAGAGAAGTTGTACAGCCAGAATTTTTACTAGTAGGAAAAACAGGCACGGCCATTTGGACCGTAAGAAGAAAGTCACCTCCTACCCAGCCCAAAGGTCACCTGTTACCTGGATGCTCTCTTCAACAGCTCCTTTCCTCCTAATTTGTCTTTACTCAACTAAAAAAAGGGAAAGGATTCACATCTCCACGTGACTTTTCACAACCTGATATTCTTGCTACAGGGCACTGTTCATCTACAGCCTAATTTCGGCTCACCCCGTTTAACCCCTTACTTCCAGCTAGACTTCAAAGATTTAATTTTCACTACTGTCCTGGTTTCGGCAGGGACAGAGTTAATTTCCTTCCTAGTAGCTGGTACAGTGCTGTGTTTTGGATTTAGGGTGAGAACAATGTTGATAACACACCAATGTTTTAGTTGTTGCTGAGCAGTGCTTACACTAGCCAAGGACTTTTCAGCTTCCCGTGCTCTACCGACTGAGCAGGCTGGAGGTGCACAAGGAGCTGGGAGGGGGCACAGCCAAACTGGCCAAAGGGACATTC
>NW_008795680.1:209571-211249 GCF_000699145.1 Aptenodytes forsteri | reverse complement strand
TTTGTCTTCCCAAGTAACCGTTACGCGTGATGGAGCCCTGCTTTCCTGGAGATGGCTGAACACCTGCCTGCCCATGGGAAGGAGTGAATAAATTCCTTGTTTTGCTTTGCTTGCGTGCGCGGCTTTTGCTTTACCTATTAAACTGTCTTTATCTCAACCCACGAGTTTTCTCACTTTTACCCTTCCGATTCTCTCCCCCATCCCACCAGGGCGGGGGAGTGAGCGAGTGGCTGCGTGGTGCTCAGTTGCCAACTGAGGTTAAACCATGACAACTACACAAATCCTCTTTGTCCTTTCTCTGTGTCTGGGCTTCCTTTTACTCATCACCTAGCCAAGACACCGATCCTGTAAAGTCATCACCTAGCCAAGACACTGATCCAGTCCTTTACAGATCAGTCACTGCTACTCTCTTACATGTGTTTTTTCCTTTGATAAGCTTCATCAGCTACTGCGTATGTGTCTTCCAACGCAAAAATGCTAACAGTTTAGCACAATAATCCAAATAATGTCTTGAGCTAGAATAAAAAGCAGCCCTTAATTGTTGTATATGAACAAACTGGAACGGTTTTGCTGGCTCAGCGAGTCCGCAGCCTCTCGCAGTTGAGGGCGCTGAGCCCCACCGTCCTTTCCGTCAGCTGCTCGGGCTTCATTTTAGGCAACCTCAGCCCACACCATCCTGTCCTGTACGAATTCCTCCGCCATCTCAGCACTATCAAATCTGGCTTGTTCACCGCATTAAAACTCCGTTTGTTGTCTGCACTGCTACGATGCAGGTAGATCTCGGACAACACGATGCTTTACAGCTTACCTGCACGTATATCAGCACAAACAACACACCTCAAGAATAGTCTCAGTGCCTCAAAAGAATTAGTCTGGCTAGCCCGCACTGTTCCAAATAGATTGGGGGGGGGGGGAATCTGCAAATAGGATGTAAGTCCCATTAAAAGGCAAAGCAAGTTTTTGTTCCCAACATTTACATACAGATGCGAAAAGGCTCATTGCACTGAAGTGTAAATGTACGTATTTTTAGTGGAAAGAAAAGGAAGAAAGACGAATGCGAGCTACAGCATGCCAAACACCCTGACTCCGCAAAGGGTTAAGCATGTTTAATTGTGCACTGTAAGAGCGATGCCATTAATACCCAGGCATTTCAAATTAGACTTTAAATCTTTGCCGGATTTGTGAGCCTGTCGGTGAATCTGTCCAACTGCCCCAACGGGTCAAGAACCGCTTCAAGTGATGTTGTTCCCTTATACAGGATTCAAACTTTGGTTAGCGTGGCTTCCTACCTCTGCGAAACCAACCGTCTCCATCAAACAACGTACAGGATCAAGGGCGTCTTATGGTGGAAGAAACAGCCAAGCTGATTATGTGTTGGAAGAAAAGTTAAACGCTGCTATTAAGTTGGTCAGATATTGATCTTCGGCACTTTCCTAATGCATTAAAACCTTTTATTTTAGGTAGATCTTGCTCACAAGCATTATATTCATAGAATCATAGAGTCACTGAGGTTGGAAAAGACCTCTAAGATCATCGAGTCCAACCGTCGACCCAACACCACCATGCCCACTAAACCATGTCCCTCAGCGCCTCATCTACACGTCTTTTAAATACTTCCAGGGATGGGGACTCAACCACTTCCCTGGGCAGCCTCTTCCAATGTTTCACCACTCTTTCA
>NW_008795680.1:206975-209550 GCF_000699145.1 Aptenodytes forsteri | reverse complement strand
CCCCACCTCGCTACAACCTCCTTTCAGGTGGTTGTAGAGAGCGATGAGGTCTCCCCTCAGCCTCCTTTTCTCCAGGCTAAATATTGATGCGAGATCCAAGAGACCACACCACTTGTTGCAACACGAATAGACGTAAATGTCCGTTTTCAGTAAAGAATTTGTACGTGCGTCATTAAAATCCAACCCACTACAAAAGAAGTCTCCAAGAAATAAAGCAGCTGTGCAAGACTGATGAAAAAAAAAAATTACTCCTTAATCCAAATGTTCCTTTTCCAATCTCTCAAGTTCTATCTTCATACGAGTACCATTGTCTCTTCTTAAGGGCTTTCAAAAAATGAAAATTAAAGGAAATGCCAAAGGCAAAGTGTTTTCCTCTTCTCCCCCAGTATTCAAAAACTCCACAAAAGCTAAAAGATGGCACATTCATTACAAGACACTGGGTGAAAAGAAGATCACCTCGCTGTTTCAGTCTCTATCAACTACACCGCTAAGTCCTTCTCTGCTCATCAGCATTTTCTCAAATCTGTCAGTAGGAAAAAAACCTGTTATCCAAGATGACAGCTGTAATAGTTTGGCCGTAAAAAGAATAAAAGAAACAATGAAAGCCTGGGAGTGCTGGCCTTGAGACAAAAGTTACCAAAGCTAATGGGTGCAGCATTACCCATAATAATGCATTTTTTTGCAACCAAAACATTCAACAGTTTAAAATGCATTTTAGAAATTTACATTGTCGCTCCCAATTTAGGCCAAGCCTCAAATCCAGATTTTGCTCGAAATAGGCTAGTAATAACAAATACATTTCACTTGCCCTAGCTGCCAACAAACCAAACATTAAAATGTTTTGTTTTTTTTTCTTTTAAAGTATTAGAAATCCCAAGCCAATTCTGCTTGCAAAGGAAGGTACTGAAATCCGCTACGAACGACAGGGCTTTGCTGTGCAAAACTCAGCAAGGACAGAGAAATTAAAAACCACCAACCTTATTCTCAAGCTTATTTGAAGAATTAGACACGGCCAACATTTAGAAGATGGCCAACGGACGATCATAATGTTTTACAGTCCGAGCAGAGGCTCAGCTCTGCAGCAGCCACCTTATTTCCCTCCAGCAAGCTCAGCGGGTTGCAGCCTGCCACGCAGCAGGTAACGGCCACCTCACCAAGCAAGCTGGAGATGCCGTTCCATGGGCACGTCACAGCTGGTTTGAGGGAAGATTGCTGCTGCGAGGGGCAGCCACAGCCTGACCCTGGCACCAGTGCTACCCTTCGCGGAAGGGGTTGCGCCAAGAAAACCGCTTCGCCCCTAAAAAAAAACCACCTGAATGAGCTTCCCGAGTCCATAATTACCTGAACAGGGACCATGATTGAGGTGGCCAGAGCACGCTGCCAGGTGGACAGGTCTGCAGCTCGGTGGCCAGCCTTTGAGTAGACGTGGAACTACAGCCTGGGAGAGGTTCAGTTAGCTAAATTCACCTCAAGGCTAGACTCAGCCGACTGTGGGCGAGATCCTTCTCCTCACCCCTGGCCCGGTGGGTACGGCCGTCGCCCTGCTTCCACCGGCACTGGTGCTCCTCTGATCTCCACTGACTCAAAGAGCTAAATCAACAGAAACGTGATGTTTCTGGTAGCACCTTTTGTGAAGGCAATGAAAAAGGAGTCGTTGTTCAATAACCTAAGCGCACACCGAGTACCCAACTGAAAAAAAAAAAAGGTATCTAACTCACAGTCAAGAAATACTATCAACGGTCCTTATTCCTGTTTCACTTCTGGACCGTGAATGTGGTGCTCTCCAGCCAGGTGCACACAACCCCCGGGGAGCTTTGCTAGCTCTTCTGCTAGACTTGAACCACGCAACACATCAGAAACCACTGAAAATTCTGCACGGACTCAAGCTGTCGGCACACGGGAGTGTTTGGGATTACCCACTCCAGACTAACCCCCCACGTGGTTATCGTTACTGAGAACGAGAACACCCCAAATGCATCCTCAGGAACAGCTAATGCATTTTTTCTGCCTTAGTAAAAGGCGGCTTAAATGCAGAAAAGTTCTAACACGTTTTTAAACTGGTTTTATTGGCCAAGCCGCTGCATTTAGTAGACGTGCCGTCTTTCCAAAAACTGAACAATTCTTCAAAGCATTTGTGAAGAAACTTCTTCTTATACCTTGCTTTTATACTTTGGCTGGTTCTTCAGATAAGGAAAAAGCACTAAAAAGCTTCGCAAAACTTGTTTCAACGACACTTCGCATTTTGAATTTTGGCGGTCAGATGTTCGCTATACCAGACATAAAAAAATTATTCAATTTTATGTTTTTTCTTTCGTTAGTTTTAACTGAATTCGGGGTACACGGCAAGGTGCAGAAGAGCAAGTCTGCTGTGGGCTAAGCCTCCCAATGATGTTTTCTGTCAGCCACCAGAAGGAAAACTGCTAAGTATCACGAGCAGATTCCACAGTTAATGAATAAGCAAGTACTTCCTAACGCCATTTACTCACGTTTCCAGATAATGATCTCACTGCGCTGGTGTCGTGGTTTAACCTCAGTCGGCAACTAAGCACCACGCAGCCGCTCGCTCACTCCCCCC
>NW_008795680.1:205045-206838 GCF_000699145.1 Aptenodytes forsteri | reverse complement strand
ATAATAATAATAATACATAAAGCAAGTGATGCACAGTACAATTGCTCACCACCCGCCGACCGATGCCCAGCCAGTCCCTGAGCAGCGGCCCCCCCGGCCAGCTTTCCCCAGTTTATGTACTGAGCATGACGTCACATGGTATGGAATGTCCCTTTGGCCAGTTTGGCTGTGCCCCCTCCCAGCTTCTTGTGCACCTCCAGCCTTCTCAGTCGGTAGAGCATGGAAAACTAAAAAGTCCTTGGCTAGTGTAAGCATTACCTAGCAACAACTAAAACATCGGTGGTTATCAACTTTGTTCTCATCCTAAATCCAAAACACTGTACCAGCTACTAGAAAGGAAATTAACTCCATCCTTACCGAAACCAGGACAGCTGGTTTCAGCTCAATGATCCTTTTGAAGATTCTCTTTGTTGCCACTTATAAAAAAACCCAAATGCTTTTAAAAATATTAAACTGTTTTACAGCAAAGGGCAAGTTTTATGGTTAAGGTGTCGGAATACACAAAGCGCTATTTAGGAGAGACTGTGGTCTGTACTGCCGTGCTGGAGAGCGCGGCCAGCGGTTATATTTATTGCAGAGACTCCGCACCCCGGCGCTCAGGAGGTTCTGCCACTGCATCCATGCGACGGCGAGCAAGCCAATACTTGGATGAGGAGGTGAAATCTAACACCTTCTTAATCCAATCGCTGCAAAGCGAGCCTCAATTAGAGCGGTTTACATTAACACACATCCTCATTCCGGTACGACTGCCAAAGCTGTTAAGAAATCCATGGGGTGAGTTAAGTAATACCAAGCGACCCACTTCCCTCGAGAGGTACTTGCTGGAAGTCATCCCTACGAAATGCAAAAGCGCCAACTCTATTTTCATCACGACTAATTTAAATAAACACATTTAAAAACCAAAACAATCTTTGGATAAATGAATGGGAGCCAAAGCAAGAGGTCGATTTCTCAGTCTTCTCCTGGCAAAAAGGAAAGCTGGAGCTTGTTTTAAAGGCACCTATCTGCCTGGGCAGCAGGCTATGACACCAGCTTTACATTCAGCTTTCCAATTAATTTGGGGGAGGAGATAGAGGTCAAGACAACAAAATTAAGTTAACGGCAGTTTTTTCATTCTCAGGAATAGCCGATATCATATCCTCTGATTTGTCTGTTCCTAATACCCTGACAGTCATCGGTAGGACAGAAAGTATTCCAGTAAATGAGATCATATCAGCCCCAACTCATTGCTCTTCACTGCTCTACTTTCATTTATTTACTTTGCCAGCAGCTTCAAATAAGAACTAGAAAGGAGAGTGCTCAATACGCTTGCATGTGGCAGCTGAAATAGTCCGATCACTGGTGTTAACTTAAGAAAAGTTAATACCAAACTGGTTTCAGAGAAAGACATTTGAAGAAATTTCTTTCGTGAAACGACATTTGTAGAAGTCATCTGAAGTTATCATAAAGCGCTGTTTTTAACCCGAGCCTCCACAGGACACCGAGGGAAAGCAAGTCCTGTAATCAGGTAGTCTCACAATGAAAGATTTGCACCTCTACTGCAAAATCTGGAAAAGAATCATAGAATCATAGAATCATTGAGGTTGGAAAAGACCTCTAAGATCATTGAGTCCAACCAGCAACCCAACACCACCAGGCCCACTAAACCATGTCCCTCAGCGCCTCATCTACTCGTCTTTTAAATACCTCCAGGGATGGGGACTCCACCACTTCCCTGGGCAGCCTGTTCCAATGTTTAACCACTCTTTCAGTAAAGACATTTTTCCTCACATCCAATCTAAACCTCCCCTGGC
>NW_008795680.1:194851-204420 GCF_000699145.1 Aptenodytes forsteri | reverse complement strand
TCGGCCCATCGATCCAGCCTGTCCAGGTCCCTCTGCAGAGCCTTCCTACCCTCGAGCAGATCAACACTCCCGCCCCACTTGGTGTCGTCTGCAAACTGACTGAGGGTGCACTCGATCCCCTCATCCAGATCATCGATAAAGATATTGAACAAGACCAGCCCCAAAACTGAGCCCTGGGGAACACCGCTCGTGACCGGCCGCCAACTGGATTGAACTCCATTCACCACAACTCTCTGGGCCCGGCCGTCCAGACAGTTTTTTACCAGCGCAGAGTCCACCTGTCTAAGCCGTGAGCCGCCAGCTTCTCTAGGAGAATGCTGTGGGAGAAAAGGTTGAAAGTTATCACTGTAGCATCACTTATTTCACTGAAAAACAATTCATAGCCCGCGTCGCCACAGGATTTTCATGCATTTCTGCAGTGGGTACACATTTCTGACTATTACTCTTGATCTGCTTCAGTTACCACAAAAGTTACCTACATTCAAAACAGCAAATTATTAATCATAGAATCATAGAATCGTTAAGGTTGGAAAAGACCTCTAAGATCGAGTCCAACCGTCAACCCAACACCACCAGGCCCACTAAACCATGTCCCTCAGCGCCTCATCTACTCGTCTTTTAAATACTTCCAGGGATGGGGACTCAACCACTCCCCTGGGCAGCCTGTTCCAACGTTTAACCACTCTTTCAGTAAAGACATTTTTCCTCATGTCCAATCTAAACCTCCCCTGGTGCAACTGGAGGCCATTTCCTCTCGTCCTGTTGCTTGTTACGTGGGAGAAGAGACCAACACCCACCTCGCTACAACCTCCTTTCAGGTAGTTGTAGAGAGCGATGAGGTCTCCCCTCAGCCTCCTTTTCTCCAGGCTAAACAACCTCAGTTCCCTCAGCCGCTCCTCATCAGACTTGTGCTCCAGACCCTCACCAGCCTCGTTGCCCTTCTCTGGACACGCTCCAGCACCTCGATGTCTTTCTTGTAGTGAGGGGCCCAAGCTAGCTGGGCCAAAATAATAGTTGGTTCCTTGCTATAGTGGTGAAACACTGGCTGCACAGATATCGAATTTAACAGTATTATTATTAAAACCACAGAGAAAAAAGGGAGAGAAGTCAGGGACAGCACCCCAAAGCTCTCCCTCTTGATGGCCTGGGCAAGAAAGGCTGTTTCTTAGAAGAAACTAATGGACGACTGCAGTGGAAATAGAGGACAACCGTGTTGGAAGGTCAACCCAACCCAACGACAACCCAAACACCATGGCAAATAACGCAAATGGACACTGGTGTAAGAAGGATTAATGGCGCCGTAGCACCACAAATCTTTAAACAAAATCCCTCAAGCTGACAAAACTACAAAGCATAAGACTTTTGCTCAATCGCTCAAGGGGACAAGTGTTAAAAAACTGTCCACCGATGTGTAGTGAGAGGAGAACTCCACGGCTCACCCCCAAAGGCCTGCTCTCATGACGTTCTACAGCAAACACACGCCTTGCGCCTTCAGAAATTTGGGAACATCATCAAGCACAGACTCTGAGCAGCAAAGGTCTGCAAAACATCAAGCCTTAAATGAGTAATTAACATACTATGCACAGAATCTTACAGCGTGTTTATCACTCCAGTTATGCGCTTGCCAATAATGTTAGATTTCTCTAAACGTCTGTCAAGTTTGTTTTCATCTTCTTCCCAAAGAAATGAATCTTGCCTTTGGCACCGTCATTGTTTTCTAGAGCGGTTCTGTAATGCGATGCTGCTGTGTACGTCCGGGAATGGGGTTTTAACAGTGATGCACGGGGAATAGCATGAAGTCAGATACCCAACAAGAGTCTCCCCCACAAAATAGCCATCCTTTCTGATAAAGGGATTTGATGGCACCAAAGCTCATCAAACGTTCCTTGGAGAATTTCAGGCAGAACTTCAGACATCCTGGCACCAGGCTGGGGAGCGCCTTAAAGAAAAGGATCAAGACCCTGAATCTGATTTGGTGTTTTACAGAGAGCTGATTAGCAAAGTCAGCGCTCTCACAGCAGACTGCATTTCTGCACAGTTATGCTGTGGCATTCAGCATCAGTTGGAACTTCCTAAGGGTGAGGTTTCACGTCCAAATAAAACCTGTCGGCTGATAGCAACGAGAGCAAAAATTACTGAAGCCCTGGGTCTTGCTGTGTCGGGAACACTGGGTGCGTATCTATACCAGGGCTTATTCTGCTACTATTTTTCCAAAGAACTTACCATAACATCAGGTGGCCTTTTGAAAGGGTAGCACTGCTGAAGTGCTAACGTAAATGCAGCTTACACAGCTAATGCAGCCTCCGTGCTCGAAGCGCCTATTCATCATCCTTCTATCTACCATACCGATGCGAAACATTTACAAAACAGCCTTCGGTGAACACGGCCCATTAAAAAGAACTGCAAAGTCATCACACTTCCAATGATAAATAATGTCTTCTGGCAGGGAGCTAATACAGGATAATACCTTGTTTTCTGTACCAGCTTTTCCTCAAATAAAATATATGGTCTTGATCAGTAGTAAGATCTTGCACAATCTTCTCCCTTTAATAGTTAAAGCGAGCTCTGGAGCGATGCTCGGCTCTAAATGAGCCTCCATGGGACAACACGAGAACCGCTCTGGAAAATAAAGAGACAACCAAAAGAGTTTTCCTGTCTAGAGTACTCCCCTCTTTACCTGCTGCGGTTTTCTACCCTCTTTATACGTGAAAAAGCCCAGCAGAGGCATTCGGACAAGACCACCAGGAATGAGGGTGTTTGTGTTTGGGGCTATCAGCAGTTTTCAGGAGAAACGCCAAGTGCTCCAGCAGACTCCGGACGTTTGCTCAGTGCACCAGAGATGCTGCTTTTCTCTTTCAGAGGCAGCAAAAGGTTATCTGGCAACAAAGCTGAAACTAGCCTTTGAACCAACTACCCCAAAAGCACATATATTTTTAGTGAGTGGACTTTGCCAGCTTCAGTGGGCAACAGGGAGAGATGAAATTATGATTTCGGTTTCCTATTACACACATCAGTTATAAATGCAGACGAAAGTGATAAGGTTTATTACATACTGGTAGCTATATATTACAATAGTCTCTGCAAAATGTAATTTTCAAAGGCAAAGATTTACAGAGATGTGCATGCCGACAGGAAAAAAAAAAAAAATCCTACAACATAACAGCTCATCCTCCCTCTAAGATGCAAATGCCATTTCATACGAATCCAACACAGAACGTGCTACCAAACAGGAACACGCCACGCTCTCCTAACAAGAAGTCGAACAAATGGCAAAAAACTGCCAGTTACCACAGAGATATCTGGATGTGTTTTGGATGTGTTTTGGCCAACACTGAAAAATCACCTCTCCCGGCACGACGTTATAACGCCTCGTAGATACAAAGAAAGGCAGACTTCCCATGTAAAGATAAGGAGGTGCGTTGGAGAGGACCCAACCAAGACTACCCTGTTGTCATCTACTGAACGTCTCTGAATTTCTGTACACCTCATCTCATTCCTCGTCCTTCGCCAGTCTCCCTGAAAGATAACACTTACTACGACACCACACTTTTGGAACACAAGACAATTTTTCAAACCTTCTCCCTGTTCTCATGAAGAAGTATCCCCTCTTTCACCCCTGTTGTAGCAGCTATCTTATGCAAGTTGGTTTTGCAAAGAAGAATATGAAATCGCGGTCATTCAAACATTAAAAAAAAATCTCATCAAAATACCCCAACCCATCAAAACCAGAACTCTTCTTGAAGGCTCGTCCAGTGGTACTGCCCACCACCATCTTCCAGGAACTTACTTTTCCTCTACTATTGCACAAGCAGAAGGAAAACATGCAACAGGACACTCAGCCTGCAGGAGAGTGCCAGCATGGCCAAAGCGCATTACAAATGGGAAGAAAGAGAACTATTAGAGAAATTTCATCACTCATTTTTAGGCAACAGGAGAGGCCAGCCGCTGCTACAATAAGGACCTGGATTTTTTAAAGAAGCAAGAGGGCCCATCTCAAGAAGAAATGTATTTTGGTTCAGAACTCCACTGAAACGGCATCTTTGCTGCACACAGAAACAGGAGGCATTTTAATAAACATGCTTTTCACTCACCTGGATGTACACATGTAATCATGGCTTCAGGGGGCACAGTTAACTGCGACATTAAATTCTTTAAAGGGTTTCCAAGAATTGTTAAGCGTTGGCCACTGTGCCAGCGTGCAAGTGTATTTAAGGATTGTTTAGTTTATTCAAAGGCTTCTCGGAACGTGTGCTTTTCTTAGAAAAGCTTTTCTTTTTTCTTGGGCAGAGCTTAAGCTCTTCTTCCCCTTATTTCTCAAACCTAAATACAGGTGCTGCAGAACGCAAATTACCGAGTCCCCGAGCTTTTCAACAATTGTTTGACACTCATTAGAAAACTCCAACACTCAAAACCTTCCAGCAACGCCCTGTCAAGGCTCACAACTGTATAGCTCAGATTTCTTAAAGCAGTTGATATTAATAATTCTTCTACAGTTAAATAACTCTATAGTTAAAGACCAACAAGTTTGTCATTTTCTCTGTTTTCGCCATTCCAGGACACAAATTTTTCACTGAAGCAAAGAGGTTCCTGGAAAGACACGGAAGAGAAACGAACATTTGAGAAACGCCCAGCTCATCGCCATTAGATAGACTTCAAGAGAAGCAGCTGCTACAAGGGCAGATAGAAACAAACACAAATTAAACTCAAGGTCAGCGTTGGCCTTTCTGTCTTCATTCACATCCTCTCTCCGTGTTGACTTCTCACTCCATTGTGTGTGGCTAAAGGTTTTGATTACTGCTTTATGCTTTCAACATATTTCTGTGTCAGAAAAAAGTGACACAAGACCATGAAAAAGCATTACTACATATTGAGATAGAGGTTTGTCCATCAAAATGGGAAAGGTCATCAACAGACTGTCATGCTACGTTCTTTGCTGCAAAGAATAAGGTTATCTGTTGTGACCCTAAGCGTTTGACTCTGCTTGCGTCGGCCCACGACTGGCAAGACCAAGCCACGGTTTTGGGCCAGATCTTCCATTTGCAACTCAGCTTTTCAATGAAGACCGTGAGCGCTTCCCTAGCTATATTTGAAGGAAGGATCTGGTTCAAAAGCTTCGTGCCTTTTTAGATTTGTTATTGTTTAAGCACGCAGGTATTGCATGCTCCATACTGACACGCTTTGAAGACAGTTTTGGGTTTTTCCCTAGCATACAGCCACCTACTTACGTAAGTTTTCGCAAAACTAATTTTAATGAGCGCTTCAGCTACAAGCTCCAATAACTGCATCTGTAAGGCACACATATATTGAGTGTGTAAAATAGCAACTGCATATTGAACAGAAACCTTTTAGAAGAAGAGATGCGTAATTCTTTCTTCTAAAAATGATTCCCTTAGTGTGGAGAGAACATTTAGGGCACATTTACAGGCTTCTGAAGTGGGGGTTTACATCAGAAATACCGACTGAACCATCAGAGTCAAGAGCAAAGCAGCAGACGCTGCTATAACAAAGCTACAAACCTCAGAAAAATATTTTTCTGAAGTCGGTATCTGCCAAAAAAAAGGCATAGATGAAGCTGATATACCTACAGAGAAGACCCATTTCTCTGCATGTTTGCGTAAGCACAAAAATCTGCTAAAATGACAGTCTGGAGGGTTTTTTCCTCCATTTTCTCTTCAAGTTTGTCAAAGTCTAACATTTCAGGAATGCAAAGGACAGCGTTTTGTCAAGTCATCAGCTGGGACAGTGAAACAAGAAAAGACAAGAAATCTCTGGGCTCAAAAGGACTGAAATATAGGGCACGACTTTGTTCTACCTGGATTTTATAATCTAAAAATATAAGATCAGTTGAGCTGTATATCTTCTCTGAAATTTCACTTTTCTGATAAGCATATCTAGTCTGCTGGAAGCTAATTCTCCACAGCTTTCATCATCTCCTGACTGCACCACAAACACGCGCCTCGTTGCCAGGTTGTTGTGAATGGCCATTTTGGGGGTGTCAACTGCTGCTCTGAGCGACTGTTCCCTATGCTTGTGTGAAGGCTCAGGCCAGAGGAAGGCTTGGGTAATGGTTTGGGTTGGAAGGGACCTTTGAAGACCATCTAGTCCAACCCCCTGCCATAGGCAGGGACACCTTCCACTAGATCAGGTTGCTCAAAGCCCCGTCCAACCTGGCCTTGAACACTTCCAATAAGGGGGCATTCACAACTCCTCTGAGCAACCTATCCCAGTGTCTCACCACCCTCACAGTAAAGAATTTCTTCCTTATGTCCAAGAATCTCTAAGAGCAGCTTTCTCTGCAGACGTCAGAAAACCAGAACAGCCCAGAAGCGTCACATCTCAGCACGGCCTGAGGGAGGGCATTAGACTGCAGTTTGGAAAATTGCACTGAAGGAAGAAAGAAAGAAAAACCCGTCAGAGATGGCACTCCTGGTTCCAGTTTTTCAACAATGTCCTCTATAAAACCACCTCTTTCCCAATACCAACTCCTTCCTAACATAGTTCTATTAGGGGAGACTTACTTTTTTTTTGTCCTCTATAAAACCACCTCTTTCCCAATACCAACTCCTTCCTAACATAGTTCTATTAGGGGAGACTTACATTTTTTTTTTTTCCTATGTTAGGAAATAAAAACTTTCCAAAGGCCAAAAAATCTTGTGCCTATCTATTGGCACTGTGTCCATCTTAAGCAATATCACACACTCCACGGCCTCAATAATTTTAGTCTTAAGTTGGCTCTGGAAAAAACAATTTCTCTTTCCTGAGGAACACGACCATTTCAGAACACAGATGGAGGCATTTTCTTTGGGAAACCATAATGTGGTTATTTCCAGACACCTCTGCGTTGCATTGTAATTGCATTCCCCGGCTTTTGACACTCCAAATTAGAATAAATAAAAAAATAAATAAAGGAGGACGTACAGTTTGTGTGATATCACACTGAGCCAGCCAGCTTCACGTCTTCTGTAGCATCCAGAAGACTCAGTGCTGCCCCAGCTCCAAATAAAACATTCCCTCTACTCCTCCTAGTTTCTTTAATAAAATTTTAATTACCCTGAAGGCAGTTACGGCTGCATACGAAGATGGATGCCTCACAATTAATATAACAGAACACCAGGACTATTGTCTAGCCACATTCTGTAAGTCTGAGAAGATTCTATTGGGCAAAATACTTTGGCAGCCACATTTTTATGTTTTATTTTCTTAAATCGCTGCAAGCGTCAAGAAGCAGGAGCATTTATCACCCCGCAAAACCCCATGTCACACAGGGGCAGACTCCTTTCCTACTTGGAAAATTACTTACGTCCAGCTTGCACTCTCCTAAAAGTCACCTAGGAAAAGCAAAGACATTACTGTCTCGGATAACTGTTCTACGTGGCTTAAGCACACGGGCTCTTCTAATAGTTCAGCTCTACGTCTAACAGCCCAGGCTTCGGGACTGATTGATGATGATAACCAATATTTGCAAATGAATCCAACAAGAAGCTTTAGAAATCCACGGGCGAATGGCGGGGAATAAAATCATATGGAGAACTACTGGTGGAATTATGGAAAAATGGATTACATGGGTTATTTCCAGTGTGAAATATCTTTAGACCATACTCTTGTTTAGAGCGTAGCTTGGGCTGGTGGTGACTTTCATTTGGAGACTTTAGCTGACCGAGTCACGTCGGTCCATCTTAATGACAAGCATTCACATCACAAGCCCCAGGTGGTCTCCGTGGCACTTTAGCTGCCAATCTTGACAGGGCTAAACAGGCCGGGGAGAGGGGGGGGAAAATGAAAAAGAAAAATCACTTCTTCCATTTCCCTGTGTTCACCGGGTGAAAACAAGGACACAGTTCACAAGGATGCTCAATTTACTTCATAATGATTTGTTTAATATTTGCTATAAATTGGACAGAAATCGAGACAAAATAAGATCCCAACCACACACAAACTACTGAACAAGGAATGAGCTTTTCTTTAAAAACTTCCATGTGGACAGGTAATAAAAAAACCAAAGTCCTAGGTGTTTAGGCAGCTAGAGGGGAAAAGCGACTTCTGACAACTTCTTCAGGTTAGCTATTGCTAATACCTTAATAAAACAGAGCTATTTGCAATCAACGGAAAAACAGCATAAGCGATCTGGCACTAAGATCTAGAAAGTCTTCAAAGCCACAAGTGGTAAAGGCCAGATCACTAGAAGCAGAAATTGCCTTTTGACAGCTAATAACTTAGGCTTTTCTCCTAAATAAATAAATATCAGATTCAGACAAGAGTAGAAAATAGACAAGAAGACGTTAAGGGTGAGGCGAGCCTGACCAAGAGAGGAAAATGTAGGCTAGGTGTATCAGGAGGCCGTGCCTTGAGTCCAGGATACTACAATTAGATCCACATCTTGCTTAGCGCTGCACTAACACCTTAAGAATACTGTTGCCCTAAAAATGATTCAGACATGAAAACTATGTGTGGAAGAAGCAGGGACAAAACAGAAATACTAGCATTAAGTCAGTTATTAAGGTAGTTCCTATCCAACTACTTCAACCCCATCCCCATATACACATTTAAGAGCTTCGACTTTGCTGCAAATTGAAACAAAAGCGCACGCGCTCAGAAGTCGGGCAGATTTTTGAATTCAGGCGAAATTAAAGCAAAGCCAAATAGCTTAAGGCAATCAAGAGAGCTAAGCTGATGCCATTTGCTCAGAAAACTGTCCATCGCCTCTGCTTCGCACGGAATGACTCCTGATCATTTTTAAAGGACGTTTGAACCATAGAGTCCATACTGTTTCTATCTAAAGGGACTGTTTTGCTTAGCTCCTTTTCTTACTGGGACTGTGCGGTTTATCCTCAAACACAGACCAGATGTAAGGAGACCGAGGTGCTAGAGGACACTTCTGAAGGGTGACCTGAGCTCCGTTGTGTCTCACAACTGAATGGATCATTCTCCGAGAAGCAGCTTCTTGCTGAAGTATCTTGTTCCTCAGCTGTGAATGGAAAAGTGTTATATTCACGCATTACTTGGCTTTTCAAACTGCCAGAGCAACGATGCCCTATGATGTGTTGGCCTCTTTTCAAAGCGTTGCTACGCTTTGCTCCCTTCTGCCCCCTCCATATTCACGGCAGAAATGGACACCAGCACATGGGTCTAAATAAATCTAGCTCTAAATAGATCTTACCGCCTGGGGTGAAGCAGCTAATTTAAGCAATTCCTGAGCTGTCAGTGAAAACAACCCAGATCTCGGGGTTAGACACCTCAATCCTGTTCTTCAAAGTCCCTAGGAAAGTCAGGTCCCCAAAGCATACAAAGCTCTGCATCTCCAGTCCTAACTTGCAGT
Source organism: Aptenodytes forsteri (assembly GCF_000699145.1). Taxonomy (NCBI): domain Eukaryota; kingdom Metazoa; phylum Chordata; class Aves; order Sphenisciformes; family Spheniscidae; genus Aptenodytes; species Aptenodytes forsteri. Next base: position 195,104 of record NW_008795680.1, on the reverse strand, counting down.
ATTCCCCAGCAAAAGCTTAGGTAAATTTAGGTCACCTACTGTGCCTTAAATCAGGTCTAAGTTATTTTAAGACCCAAATATTAGATGCACTGCATCTATATTAGAATCATAGAATCATTAAGGTTGGAAAAGACCTCTAAGATCATCGAGTCCAACCGTCGACCCAACACCACCATGCCCACTAAACCATGTCCCTAAGTGCCTCATCTACTCGTCTTCTAAGTACCTCCAGGGATGGGGACTCCACCACTTC
>NW_008795680.1:171225-194447 GCF_000699145.1 Aptenodytes forsteri | reverse complement strand
GGCCGCCTGGGCACACTGCCGGCTCATGGTCAGCCGGCTGTCGACCAACACCCCCAGCTCCTTTTCCGCCAGGCAGCTTTCCAGCCGCTCTTCCCCAAGCCTGTAGCGCTGCATGGGGTTGTTGTGGCCCAAGTGCAGGACCCGGCACTTGGCCTTGTTGAACCTCATACAGTTGGCCTCGGCCCATCGATCCAGCCTGTCCAGGTCCCTCTGCAGAGTGCTTAAAGTAGCCATCTGCGTACCCAAAGCCGTAGACGATACAATTGCTTAATACAAGCATGGTCCCTACTGTGAAATGATGATGCAAACCTTAGCGGCATTAAAAAAGCTAGAATTTGCAACCTTTATTCTGCCAGAGATAGCAGGACACGAGCAGGTCTCTGCTGCGTACTCTTTCAGAGTCTGGTATTCTTTCGCGGGTGTAGATATTTGACGATCTAAATGTGTTTTACATGGAGAAAATAAACAAAACAAACAGGATCGGTGAAAGCCTCAAGGCAAACAGGGGGTCAAAATCTTTACAGTGACTGACTCAAGTTCCACTCTGATGTATTTTAATGTGCTTGAAAGGTGCCTTTTAAGTGGTTTTCTGCTCTTGTTCTCTCCATTTTATTTGTTTCTGAAATACATTCTATCACATTTCTTCTCCTCTGTTCAAAAATTTCTCAGAAACTGAATAAAGACAGTGAAGTTTGACAGCTCAAGAACCTTACATGTATTAAAACACCACCTCAGAACCGAGTCAAGGCTGAACTTCTCAGACAAGAGACCAAAGGAAGCTGCGTGAAAAGGAATACCTACTATTTCAAAACTGACATTCACCTAGAATATTTTTCTGATTCTTTCTGACACAACTCAAAACCAGAATTGTCCGAGACCTGCCATCCTGATTTCATCATCCTCATTAAAGAGAGTTGGTTTTTCAATTCACTGACAGTTACTCAGTAGTCAGCGGGGAAACCATGAAGACTGGTGTCAAATGACTTTAGGGATACCGTAAAATCAATATGATGGATGAAGTTATGAGGCTGCTTGATCCAATACAGCAGCTCTGTGGCACCAAAAGGGAAATGTTCCTCTTCCTCCCCCCTCGGCCTTCCTCCTCCTCTGCTCCTGACCATGTAGTACTTAGCTCTGCATCCAACAGATCCTTCGATGAACCCGTTCAACTCAGCCCAGCCCCACCAACCCCCCAACGTTTTTTGCAAGGCTGCCTAGTAAAATCAAGGAGCCACAGAGCAAGGAGGAAGGGTGTGGAACCACACAAGTACAAGTGAGATCTCCTTCAGGCAGCAGTAAGTGGCCGAGATGACTCAACACTCTTGCCTAACTTGAGTGAAGGGGGAAGAAGGCTCTTACTGACAGAAGATAGTGGTTATTATATACAGATTTCTACCTCGCCTTTCTGCCCGAGGTCACCATTCCCACAGGAGACTCGGCAGAAGCTAACGCTTGCCAGCACTTCAGCAGCATGCTAAGTTAATATAAAATATAGGCGATGTCAATTTAACATACTGGGTGAGTCACAGCGGCTAAGACACATCCACTCTTTCATGATACCTCCAGCAAGGGAAAGGGATGGACAGCTGAAGGCAGCCATGGGCCTAAATGCTTCACAAAGAAAGGCAAAGCTTAACGAACAGAGACTTCGTTAACAGTCAACTTCGTTGACCACTGCCCATAGCATGGCTGGCAAAGTTGTGTGGAAAATATTCCTGTAATTTAAACACAGCTGTAATAAGCAAAGCTGACCTTAGTCTAGACAAAGAAACTCCCCGAAAGCTATTCTAGTCTTCCCTTTGGCCTTCAGGTCTACAAAATCAGGCAAGGAGTCCCAGTCTAGCTAGAGCATTATCTCTTCCTCTGAACATCTCTTGCCATGCCTGCAAAAATTAAAACAAAAAAACTTCTTCCCAAATCCTGTTAAGGAAGTCCAGAGAAACCACTGAAAGAACAGAATTAATCCGATCTCAAAGAAAAGGTCATTTGATATAATCCACAACAACTTTCATCTGCTGGATGAAGATGAAGGACAAATTTCAAGATATTTTCAAGGGTACGTTTTTAAACTTGTTTGGGGAGAACCTGAATTCCACTTGATGCAGGTCCGTGGTCGTGCACGTAAATCTAGAGCAAGGCTGCCTCCCTGCAGTTCAATAACGAGACTGAAGCGTCCCTTTAATCAATGCCACCAGTACTAACTTACTGTTCCTTTAGACAAACGACAAAGAGCAGGAAACAAAGAACAAATAAACAAGAGAAAAAGCAGCTCAGGATCCCTAAAGGACAAAAAGACCATTGTCTGGGTTCGGTTTTGGCCAGGAAGCTTAGCAGGTCCGTACACACCTACTCAGTTTTGCCACTGGGTTACTTGAGGAAGAGTATCCAGAAATCACTTGATGAATCAGCCAGAGCGTCACTGTCCGAACTCCGGTCCTTCCTCATGCAAGTTCCTAAAACACACTTTTGTCAGACTTCTCATGTGATTGACCAGGGAAGCAGCTTTTCTCGTGTTTTGTTATCACTGTATTAGCAGCTAACTTCTCTCTAAAGTCAGATGAGACAACAGAAAACATAGCATGGAAGTCGTACCACGAAGAACGTTGACTGAAAATGCTTTAAGTTTTCAGGCGGCCCGATGACTCATTTGTGGTCATTTTGCTGCATCTGCCGCAGAGAAACCAGAAAAAGTTTCAGCTTATTTATATTAAAAAATAAAAAGTCAAGGAAAAACGAAAAGCAAAGCACAGAAAGTTCTTGGCATTTAGAGTTACCCAGCAGCATCTTTACTGTGGTGACCAGATAACTAGCTTCCTAACCCAAAAGCCTCCTGCAGACAGTGTCTGGGCACCACCTTCCTGTAATCGTCAAAGGGCATGAAACCCAAAATAACTCTTCCCTCAGTCAAGCAAAGCTGTCTACTGCACAGCCTATTTCAGAGGCTCTGCACTGTCTCAAAGAAACTGATTCCACTTTAAGAGTCCCACAAAAATTACATTTATAAGCAATAAATTTCAGAACTTCAGAGTTGGAGATTTATGCCAGACACTTTTATGGATGTTTGAGTCATCACCAATTTAATGTAAAAAAAAAAAGTAACTGGTTTAGAACTAACTAAACCCTTTTTCATTCAGGGGGCTGTTCCCTTTTAAAAGCTCAAAAGATATCCTGGAACAGCATGAGCACGGTGCAGCTGGGAGCACAATCTTTCCACACCCAAACGCTCCTTCCTATCCTCTCAGGACACATTCACCCTTCCCTTGAACTCTTTGGATGTCCGGAAATGAGTCCCGAAGACTGCGCTGGACCGGGGTTTATACGGGACGGTGGAAGAGCACGGGTGTGAGAACTAGCGGGTCGGCTGGCCGGCGTCCAGGCAGGAAGCGATCTGGAGCCTGGAGTAATTCAGCGGGGGTAGGAGGACACACGAGCATTTCAGGAGACGGAGAGGGAAAGGCACAAGGAGTTACGGTGAGACGCCAGACAGAAAGCTCTCCTGAAGCATCGAGTGGATTATTGTTTCGTCTGTCTTGTAATTGCAAATGGTCTTCAAACAGCACTGTACAAATACAGCACAGACCACGTGATAAACGTTCATCCACCCTCAGATCTGCTTGTAAGAGATAACTGATATTGTCTCATTTTGTAAATAAGAGAAAGGTTCAGATAGCTTAAGCAATTTGCCCAAGGTCATCTTAAAACCACAAGATAGCTAAGTTTGGAGAGTCACGTCAAGATTTTCTCTTCCTCTCTTCCCTACTTTCCCGTTTCTGAAAGCCTCTTCCTACCCCAGAGATTAGTGGAAGGCTTCCACCCTGAACAACGGGAGTTCACATCCCTCATTTTTTTTCCTCTGCCATTTGGGTGAGAAGCTGTGCTTGCCCATCTAGTCGTAAACCATAGTGAAGTACAGAGCACAGCAAAATCTTTCTTGCATAGCGTTTCACAAGTCAACTGAACAACACAGAAACAGAAGTCTTCCAGCGCTGCGTTCAAGGCTCAAGACTGAGCCAGGAAAACAGTAACTGAAGTGTTTTTGTGAAAGCCTCCTTCCGTTTGGAACTGACACTTCAGCCCTTCTGTGCCTGCTGGTGATGAACGATGCCGAGCAGCTCCCTTGAAGCAGCTCCCTTCACAAAGACATACATCAACGCAGCGATTCTGGTTTGCCTCTCATTTTTTTTAATTTTTTTTTTTTCCTGGGGCCAGAAAGCAACTTCTGCTTCCCAGCACTTCTGCTATTTGAACCACCTGAAGGTATCTGGAGGTCTCTAAACCCGTGTACGTGTGCAAGTCCTAATCTGCAGTCAGGCAGCTTCTCTCCAGCCTACATATGCACAGGCTAACCACCAATAAGCCTTCTGGGCTCTCTTACGTGTACTGCCTTTGTCTGATCTTGTTTGTTCGGTAACCACAGAAACAGTTTTAAAAACTAGATGAGCAGACACGCAACCTTCAGAGACCAAAGCTTCAGGCTTTGTTTCCATTTAGAAAGACCCATTTGGCACCCACTCATCTGCTCCTCTCTTTGTTAACGCTGCCGGATGAAGGACGCACTTACCTCTTAAGACGCTTCTCTTGTATGCATTCCACACAGACCTGCTTTAAGGGAAAATGCTTCTTGTTTTCCTGCGTGACAGCTACCCAGCTCCCTTCCGAAGGCTTCCTGCGTTGCTGCGGATCTTCAGTCCCACTCAGACACACCAGAGCTTCGGATACAACCTCACACCATTTTACAGCAGAATTGGTTTACCAGCAGTCACGCCGGTGTCATAGAGCTGGAGTTGGAACATGAAGATTGCAGCACATCACACAAGAAATGCCATTAATAAAAGCCTGCTCTACTTTAACCATGGCTTCCCCTGCAACCGAGCTCTTTTGGCACCCATGACACACGTAACGCTGCTCTTGATATTGGTAACAAAGCAGAGACTGCAACCATACAAACACATTCACCTAGAAAACATCACTCGTTCCTTTATTTTCAGTTCAAAATCGCTCTCATTGCTGAGGACTCCTCGGAGACCCACTCCAGCCTCCCTCCTCCTCTTCCCCACCAATGCAATTGCCTTATCCCTTCACACAACCCAGCAGCTACTGTTAAAACAGTCTTCGCTACGCAGATGGCTTTTCTGGACTTCTCCTCTACCTCTCGAGCGATGGGGATTCAACATAAGAATTTCAAGCAAGATTTGAAACCAGCTTAATCTTTTTTTTTCCCCTCCTTTTCTTTTTACTCCTACTTTTCTGGACTTCTCCTCTACCTCTCGAGCGATGGGGATTCAACATAAGAATTTCAAGCAAGATTTGAAACCAGCTTAATCTTTTTTTTTCCCCTCCTTTTCTTTTTACTTACTGCTGCATCAATTTGGACCCTATTCAGCTTAAACATTATGGGCTACAGTCTGTATGAAAGGTATTTACAAACTAAAGTTTGTGTGTAAAGCATTTCCCGGTGATGACGGCTTCATTATCGTGTCTTATGGTATCTTTACGCCCATCAGGAATAGAGTTTCCAACAGAAGTACATGAGCCTGCACATGATGGGGCCCTGTCCTTGCATTCACAGTAGGGCCAGAGCCAGTGTAACCATCATTTTCAGATGCGGCCTGCAACAGCTCCTTTGAAGACCAGCAGAGAGGATCTCTATAATATTCTCATCCTACTCGACAACTAGAAAGTCAGAGAAGCGCAAGCCAACATCCCTGAGATAGCGAACGCTGAAGGGTGGCAACCCAGGGAAAAAAAAAAATCCTCTTTTCCCCCCCCTCTCTTTTTCTCTCCCTTGCTTCCTTTCCTCCAGATGTTGACCGAGACACAATTTACCTGTTTGAAAAATCATCTGTTTCAGGCAGACTAGCAAACTAGCTGTGCCATAAATGGAAGAACATTTAAAAATTAACCGAGGAGTCACCAGAGAGGAATATTGGTCAATACAGAAAAGGAATAACGAGCGATTGAACAGGCACTGCTGAATGCATTAAGAGAAACCTCTGGGTGATTTTTCACTTAAAAAAATAACACGAGATGCACATAAACAACAGGTTAAAAAAAATAGGAAAAATCTTTGGATTTTGAAAGCGCAGCATAGCATTACAACAGTTCAATACCCCAAGGTTTTCCTGAGAATTCATACGACGACTAGCTTTTTACCCCAGCTTTGACATTTAAGGATTTCTCCACCATTGTTCCTCTGTGCTGCTCCTCTGCTTTCCAGCGGTATAAACATCTGAAGCAGCCGTTGCCAAACTCATCAAAATAACGGCACCGAACCACACTGTTAATTCTGTATTTTCACAAGAGCCAGAAGTTGGTATAATTAGCCTGAATTATAGGAACTGATTCTCTGCACAACCAAAGGAACCATTAGGCAAGACAAGATTTGCTGTGCTCACCGCCGTAAACCCGCATACGCATCGTCACGATTACTCAGAAAACTCAAGCGATTTGGTACACACCGAGCTCTGCGCTCCAAGGGCATCTGTACTCAAGAGCTGAAATATTACAGAAAGAAACATTCAAGAAACGAATTTGAGGGAGCTAACAGTTTTTGCTTTTCAGAGAAAAAGAAGCAGGCGGGAGCAGGTCGGTGAGGCTAACGGCTCACAAAAGATGCACTCAAAAGCTGGTACGGTCACGCCGAGCGCCGGGGCACTAAACGTTTTACATAACACCGTGCCGCCAAACAGGGCGGGAATGAATGCAGCAAATGTGTACACACGGACACACACAGCCTCGCTTCCCAAGGAAGCCTATTTTAATTATAATGGTTGCCACGGTTACTTTAATTCCATCAGCGCTCCAAGTAGTCTCACAACTCCAACTCCACACCACTAATCAGGAATCTTGCATAACATTAGCACTGAATAACCCAATTTAAACCAACTTAAAAGCCTGGATTATTGCAGAGGATGTTGATGCAAAAAGAAGGATTATTGCAGAGGATGTTGATGCAAAAAGGAAAAAAAAAAACCCCAAACAAAACCATTTTGTTCAGGGAACCGCTTCTTCTGTATCTGTTTCCAGCAAGCGCTCGTCACTCTTACCCACGTGGAAGCTATGGATGCGCCCAAGCCAGAGCAGAACCAAAATTAAATACTATTTTGTTTAGTCAAACATGGTCCCCTCGATTTTCTTATAAAGGAAAAACAAAGAAAGTACGACGACATCAAAGGTGCCGAAAGAATTACTCCTAGTTATGGGGAGAATAAACCAAGATGGCAATCCTGGAGTATCAGACATGGAGAGTTTGGCGTTAAGAGTCTATGAGCTGCAGGAAGAGGTTTCAGACTGCAACTTCAAAGTTTCTTCGTTGACCGCTGCCCATAGCACGGCTGGCAAAGTTGCGTGGAAAATATTCCTGTAATTTAAACACAGCTGTAATAAGCAAAGCTGACCTTAGTCTAGACAAAGAAACTCCCCGAAAGCTATTCTAGTCTTCCCTTTGGCCTTCAGGTCTACAAAATCAGGCAAGGAGTCCCAGTCTAGCTAGCTCAGGGGAAGAGATAAACACTACACTGTTCCACCAGTAGTCCTTAAGCAATTCAAACACAAACATCTCGGCGTAGGACAAGTTAGATACCCAACACATTAGGATGTAACGGGCAAAAGAAACCTCTTCCCGCTGAACAAAGCCAGTCTGGATCCTCTCTCCAGGAATTTTGAAAGCAGGACCCCTTGAGACTGAGGCTTTCCACAGGCACCCATCCGGTGGTCGATAACCAGGACAGTAAAGCCAAATATAATTTTTCTCCGTATTAAAATACAAATTATTTTCTTCTTCACTTAATTTTTTTCTCCTTCGTAACCTCTGCTCTGTGGAATTTCTCCTGGACCTACGGTATTAATGTCTGTATGGACACTTCCCTAGGTACAACAGGATGAAGCTCCATTTCTTACTCTGGGAAAGCGTAGAAGACGTTACATTTCTCTTTCCCAACCTTAAACATCCAAAACCCAGCATTTTTCCTAAAGGCAAAACAAGAGGCGGCAAAATCTGACCTTTGGTGGTATCAGCTTTGGTGATCCGCCCCGCAGACTGTTTCCTGTAAAGTGGCACAGGATCCTGCATTAGCTTTAAAAGGGGCAGCAGAAAGAGACATTTTTCCCCTGTCTGCAATATCCCGTTAGAGATGAAGCAGATACAGAAGCCGCATACACGGTCCTCAGCTCCTGAAAAACTACCAGCACAGTCCTAACTGACTTAAGCCTTTGAGGTATAGTTTGTGCCGCACTCTCAAGGCACTCCTTTGACTTAATTCCTGCACAGCGAACAACAGAGGCTTTCAAAAAGATTAGCGACTTCACAGTGTCCCACAAAATCCCATTTTCTACAACGTCTTCTAACTCACGTGGCTAGGGATGAATCACAGGGATCAAAACCTGCATAAACGACTGAGCAAAATACCTTATCGTTTGATAAACGAGGCACAGAGCTGAGAACTGTTAAGAGCTGGCAAAGTCTGCCACGTGCACCATAATGCCTTCAGTTAGCAAACCTCAAAGAAGAAATTAAAAAGCATTTCTAGAACACGCAGATACCACTAATTTGATGGGAGTTGTGAACACCAGCAGCGCTGGGGAGGTTACCCAATAAGGCAGGACACTGCTCCGGCAAGGAGATTTAACAGTAGTTTCATAGACTTCCCCTCCCACAGTTCTCGTATTGAAGCCTAATTTGTTCTGCTTGTATCGTGCTCATCTATGCATTATTTAAATGCATTACAAAGTCAGACAACAAAAGTCAGGATAGCCTGGTATTCAGCACTTCTTCCACTGTTTATTTTGTTGCTTGGTTATCCTCCTCCCCAGAGGTTTTTTTTCCCCACCAGCTAAAATTCACGCTGACATTAGGAAATAACGATTACGGCAGGAAAGCTAAGGTGGTAACAAAACCACCCCTCCCCGACTCCTCTATTTAAGCTGGAACTAAGATTTTCCGTGTAAGGCTGTAGATATTTCAGCAACGCTTAACAGCAGTGTTTAAAACACTGCAGTCTAAAATACCTTCATTCTAAGCTGCAGCTCTCCTGTCATCAGTCGCAGTGGCAGCAGGTTAGAGCTCAACATCCATCAGAGCACAAGAAATAGATCACAGCGGTACTAATAAAGCAGAAGCAGAGGAAATAGCTAATAGTCGTGCAGAGCTCTGCATGCTATTAGTGCTTTGTTACTTGATAGCTAGGAATCTTTCATTTCTGGCCACGTACAAAATCACTTCTAGCTCTAACAGGTAAGTTATGATGACTTTTAATATTTGATTCAAACACAGAAAAAGGAAACCTGCTTGGAAGGATGCAAGATCTAGGACGGTGAAATAAAGTCACTGCTTTATGACAAGAAGCGTTGCTCGTTTGGCCTTCACAGGAGCCCTGAGCCCAGAAGATCATACGTTCTAGATAAGAAAAATAGCTGGATAAAAGCTGACAGAGGAAACCGGGAAAGAGACAGTATTAGCCCGGTATTCCAGTCCTTGGGAGCCGAGTTCTGACGTGAACACCACAGCGCTGCAGGTACTCCTACCAAACCCTCCACCTCTGTCCAGACCAGGATATCAACTGCATTGTTTACCCACTCCTTTCCAAGCTAAGACCTTCGGTCTCCATACTCCATCTCCTTCAGTTTTATACTCCTGTATCAGAAAAAGGATGAAAACGGGTTAGTTGGACGCAACGGCAGAGCAAGCTGCACGCTAACGTCGCTTCCAGCTCCCCCGGTGATGAGGGGTGTTACCGTATCGACACCCTGCCATCGTCAGGCTTCTGTTGGCATCCAACAAAGAAGAACTTGAAGAAGGATAAACGGCAGCTTTGCAGATGATTGCGCCAACCTCCTTCAAAGCGCAAAGGCAATATGGCAGATGCGGTTCCAAGCAAGCCATGTCTGCGCTAACAAATGTCCGGTGGGGCCTGGCATCAAGGATGACACTAGGACATTGACTTCCAAAGGAGAAGAGAACAAGAGGCCGTGAGAAGGTCTGAGAATACAGGTAAGTCCTCGGTGGAGTGGAGATGAGAACTTGTGCACGGTTACAGAGAGCCATTGCATAAGCCATCAGGAAAACGACCTTTGCAGCGGTATTCTGGAAAGAGAGTAGTGGAACAAGATGATATTTGTCAAAACGAGGTAAGGACACTGTAATCGATAGCGAAGAGGAAAGCCTGGACTGGCTTCTACTGCGCAGACGGCCTCTCCAAACGCTCTCAGACACTCTTCTCCTCTGGAGAACAGGTGAAACCTGGACACAGGCTGGCAGGGAGAAGAGTCAGAGTGCACTCAGGCAACACCTTGGTAACTCCTGCTACCAAAAGAGCCATTTCCACTAACATTACTTAAAGGAACTGAAAAGTTACGTTCAGCTACCAAGGCCAAATAAACTACTAACCCCGCCCTTCTTGAAGGCAAATAATTCATTTCCTCCTGTCTCTTTCAAAATGCTGAAGGCCAAACTAGGTTCACTCTAAAGCTCCAAAAATTAGTCCCTACTTTTTCCTACCAAAAAAAAAAAAATCTTAAAATTACACATAAAAAAAAAAAAGATGTGGCACGTACTAGGTTCACTCTAAAGCTCCAAAAATTAGTCCCTACTTTTTCCTACCAAAAAAAAAATCTTAAAATTACACATAAAAAAAAAAAAAAGATGTGGCACATTAAAAAAAGGCAAACCCACAATGAATACTTGCTTCTTGACATCTTCACTCCCCTTCAGATTGAAAGAATTAAGCATCTTTTAATGTGTACAGAAATAACCAAACAGGGGATTTGACACCAACTACGATAACGTCTCGAGATTTACTTCATTTTCAGGCTAGCGTGATTCAAAAGGTAACCCATTTCTAACGGGTTTGCAGGCCGGAGGATGGGCTGGAGTCCAGGTTTAACTTCACAAAGGGGAAGTATTGCCTTACAGACAGAAAAACACGGGCCCAAACCCAGACCCTAGCAGAGCTCACCTCTTGGACCAACCTGTCTGTTTCTCTTCCCCTCTCCCGGCTGGTTTAAAACACGGCAGCGTGACATAATCACTACCGTAAGTCTTGACTTTCGAAAGCAGACTGATTCTCAAAACAGTTACAGCAAATGTCACCAAGTCCTGTGAACTTCTCGCCTCCTCAGCGTGCGCAGCACACGGCGAAAGCAAGCGTCCACCCTGTAGCACAAAGGGCGTGAAATAAAGCGACAGTTCACCAGCTACCTGCTCGCGGCTTCTCAGGCTGTTCGCCTGAACTCGCCAAGCGGCTTATCGCAGTGAAAGAAAAAAAAAATTATACAAAAATAATACGTACACTCAGTATCTCTGAAACATTTCTCCTTGCCTTCTGGCTTTTACCCCGGTTCATCACCTCTGCAACCCACCGCCGCCTCCGAAGCGGCCAAGGGAAAGCTGAACAAAGGAAGGGAGCACGCAAACGTCTTCATTTCTATCACACCTTTCATCACGGGAAGCCAAGTATCACCCTCAACGTACTTGCTAAAAGCACACAGAAGTAATAACGCCTTATGCACCTGAATCAAATCTTCAAGAGAATCAACTACTTTATACATTACTTGAAAACAGAAGGGATTTTGTTACCGACTCTTGACATCTCACACACTAACAGCAGAGAGCAAGACTGAAGCGGGATTCAATGCCAGCGAAGAGTAGAAAAATTACAGCAGTGTACTATTACAGAAAGCCACTTCAATTAATACCTAACTGGTCGATGTGAAATGCTGGACATTATGGCAGTAATCTCTCATCCCAGAATGTAGAAGGCTGGGTTTTTTTAAAAAAAAAAATCCACATCAAACACATTAGTGCATTCTGCAAACAATAAAAATGATCTTAGCCGATACTGAAAAGGATCCAAGCAGCTTTCCCCACCTCCATAAACACTAAAGTCATGGAGAGAACACCAAATCTGAGTCAGCAAGCTTTTGGGTAGCTGGAAGGAAAGCTTGCTGGGAACAGATACCAGCATGAACTGCAGTAAGCTGTTTTCCTAAATTGGTCCTTGAGTCATTTTTATGGGAACAGTCCATTCCCTGGTTTTTCTCACATAACTTCAGGATTAAATGTCGATCGCTTTACTTCACCTCTGTGAAGTAAATAACAAGCAAAGCTTCCTAACTGTCAGATGAAGGCACATTCATACTTCTTCTATTTTTTAATACTTACTTTTGGAATAAAATTGGAAAGAGAGTGGTTCAGCAGTTCTGGGTAGCTAACTAATTTTTCAACTGACTTTCCTCTTCTTTCTGACGCTCATGAAAAATGCAACTGGCTGCCTAGTTAAGGCTCTGTCATGAGAGGAAAAAAAAAAAATACCTGGAGTTCCAAGATTGCCACCCCTGCAATTTAAAGTAAGGTCGGCACGCTGCAGCATTCCAACGTTTCACACAGCAAAATGCTAAAAATGCTATTAGAAGAATATTACGGCTGGAAAGCTGACCAAAAATAAAGAATCCCAGAATTAAGGGCATTCACTCAGCCTGAAGTCGCACACGCTGCAAGTAAGTGCACACACGCACTAGTGCTTTCAGAAGAACCTGTCTCCACCAGTGGACAGAACACGGTTCCAGGGTTGGACTTTGCTGTTGATTCCCTGTTGGGAATCATAGGATCATTAAGGTTGGAAAAGACCTCTAAGATCATCGAGTCCAACCGTCAACCCACCACCACCATGCCCACTAAACCATGTCCCTAAGCGGGGAAGCTGCAAAGTGTGCAGAGAAGGGGGCAGGAGACTTCAAGAAGAACAAGGGGTTTTGGTTAGGCTGTTAAACGCTGCCCTACGTAATTAAATTCTGTATTTTTCTTCGCCGAAGTTGCTATAGGCAAGTCTACGCAGGCAGGTGCAGACAGACTGGAGCTTGAGCTGGATGGACAGAAGCCAGCTCTGGTCCAGAAGCTGCACAGCGGTAGCGTCGGCTCACGCACAGCGCTGTGCTGATGCATCCCAAAAAGAACAAGACATTAAGTGACTCATATGTGACCGATTCGGCGTGTGCAGAGCAAACGCGGGTCTGCCTGCATCTGTTTAGGCATGTCTTCAGCAATGCCAGGCAAGACACCCTCAGTAAACTTTCCACATCTGGCCATTAACTGTAAGATCATCAATTTTTCATGGCTCGTGATCCAGAACTCAGAGAAGTGCTGAGCACTCACAGCTCCAACTGACGCCAGTGGGAACTACGCTTCAATAATAGAGTGCTATTTAATAATGACACAAGATACCTGGGGGAAAAGGTCACGTCATCTCCACTTCATAGTGGAAACCCCAAATATATCGACAAGTGGTCTTAATTTCAGTGCCTCAATACCCCAGCTACACACCCGAGATGAAGCGGTGCTGTCTTGCAAAAGCAGAAAAATACTTTACAAAGCGTTCCAGCGCCATGGTGAGCTTCTCGAGGGTGCAGAGGAACATCAATTCCAGGCTCTGGCTCATCCTTGCTTATTCTAGAGCACTCCAACATTACGTGTGCAGAAAAGCCTTTCACCTCAGACATAAAAAGCACACAAGCATGACCATGCCATTCGATTCTCAGAAAAGTCCCCGCAAATGTCATTCACTTCAGGGAACTGTTCTGCCGGTCACCGAGTCTTCTGGAAAGTCACACTCTGCTCTCTTTAACAACCATTTCACCCAAGATATCTGTGCATGTGTCTACTGTAATAAAAATAAAAAATATTTCAATACATATCTATATAATTATACATGTATTTTCCAATAACAATACCATAATAAATTAAAAAACAGTTAAAGGTTCTCTCCTCAGCACAAACTGTATGAAAGCTCATACTTCGGGAGAAGCACTGTAAATCAGGACACCAATTTGACATGTACACTTTTGCAGTGTACATCGAATGGCATGGTCATGCTTGTGTTCTTTTTATGTCCGAGGTGAAAGGCTTTTCTGCACACGTTCTATTTGCAGAATAAGAAGTAACAACTTCTGAGAGAATCAATCTCGGTATCCTTAATTCTACCAATTGTATTTCGGAGTAAGCACAGATTAGATGAGCTGCACCTACGAAAAATACAAAGTTTCAAAGTTTTGTTAGGAAGCCAGTAGTTCACCAACAGCTCTGTCCGAGGGCTGAATTCCTGCTCTAGGAATAGCTGCCATTTTTTGATGCAAAAAATGCCAAGCCAACATACTTAGATAACACTTGCCTTCCCAAAATATAACTAGAAACAAAAAAAAAAACCCTGTTTTCTAAAGGTATTTGGTACACAGCTAGCGGGCACAAGCATGACAGCAATTTACTGCTTCAAGGCCTTAATCAGGGAAACGGTCAGTTGAGAAATGTTCTCAAAAAAAAAATTATTTTTTTTTTTTAAAAATCTTTGACCTCAAAGCTCCCCGAAGAACGATTATTTCGTGTTCCTCAGTCCTATTTGCTCACTTACTGCCTTCTCCCATTTCAGAGTTTGGATTAAGCTTAAAGCCCAGAAAGTCTTCCGTTAACCCAGTACACATGCACTGAATTTAGGTTTCCAGACTCGACTTTGCCTCTCTCCGCTGCCTGCGAGCGGGCACTACAGAGCTCCTCCACGGCTGCACAACAAAAATGAGTAAGCAGAAATTACCAAACCTTCACTCCTTTTTACCTCATCGCAATAGTTCATCTTAATCTCGAGGAGACTGCTTCTAACAGAAGACAGGATTGCTGTTGCAGCTACAAATACGAACGATTTTTCCCTTTCTGCTTGCAGCCTGCATCAGCGACTGACAGCGACTGCTCCTATGGAAGTCTGGTTGTAAGGCTGCCCACCTTACGTCTGTATTTACAAACTTGCTATCAAGAAAGACCCCGAACTGACACTGGGAGCCATTTGAGAAGAAAGGAAGAAATGGACTTAATTATGGCTTCTCTAGACTGAAACTGAGGCATTTCGGTGGGATTTTTTTTTGCTACAAATGCCTTTAACTGCAGACCTGAGCATAGAGGATTTTGTGCAAGAAATACTTAAAGCTTATTTTATCCTTAATTCGCCCTTTTCCTCCTAGTCAGTTTGTTGTTCATTTGAAGCCCTAGAACCCAACAGTTTTGCTGGGACGTAAAGCAAGCAGCCTCCAGTATTTTTATTTAGAGGCTGGACATCATTTCTCGGGCCGTCTCTCTTCCATTCATCATTTAGACTTTGTACCTTGCCTATAGCTCATCTCTCTATACAGGGATTTAACAGGACGTCAGCCATCGTACTTCAGGGAGGAGGTTTCCTTCACATGACTGAGGTTCTACTCTTGGATCTCTGGCTAGAATCCGCAAAATTGAAGAAGAAAATAAATATCAGAGAAGACAATCAAGTGGCTAGGTTTTGTACCCTACCACTGCAGGAGCTCTACAGAACATTTGGAGCAATTCTATTCTTTCAGTCTTTACTATTCTTCAAATTTAACCAATGCTGCAGGTCACTCGGTCGTACAGAGAAATCTGCCTGTTATCTCTGCGCTACCTAGCCGATTTCTTTCTTTTTCGTTTTACCCCCACCTCTTCCTTGTTTGAGTTAAATCATCATGTTGTTTTACAATTCACTAGACAGAGCTAAAAAGAAAACCTAAAAGGTCAAACATGGCTCCGAAAGTCGTAATTGCTTTACCTCGCTCATCTTTCAAGCGTCAAGTCAGGGCCAAAGCTAAGACTACGCTTTTAATCGCTTGTAAATTCAAACACCAACTTTCTGTCCCTCCAGGAAAGATACAAACGCAAAGATCATTATGTGTTTCACCTTTTTTTTTTTTTTTTTAACCCGAGAAAGCAACAGAGGTACGGTGCCGCAGCCTCCCGGCAAAAGGCAAGGTCGCCATTCACAGTTACGAGGTTTGAGGTACCCTGAACCACACCCCGGCTTCTCATTTCCACGTCGCTACGTTTTACAGTCTGCCATCTACTCGCATTCACAGCCATTATTTTTCTATCACTCTTTCCCCAACCTTCTTTTATCTTCTCTTCTGTTCCAGAGCCTCCACGCCAAAGGTTGACGTATTGATCTTTGTACACAGTTCCAAGCAGTCACACGCAGGCACCTTCTAAAATTAAACTGCACGCATTCACAGGGAGACAGACCCACGAGTATCACACGTAATAAAAGAATATGGCCTCCAACGATAAGATTTTACTAAACAGCATTCAAACCGCGCTCATTACGAGCAGCACTTGGGAATTCGGCCTCGGGGGAAACATTTATTACCTAGCATAAGTGATCACTAGGGGTTAGAATGAAACCGAGAAAATAGAAAACCAGCGCGCAAGAAATCCTTAACGGTGCACACACACCTGCCAAAAAAATCCCTCTGCCCCACAAAACGATGTGGGAACGTCGCAAGGAATTTACACGCGTCGACAAGGGAAAAGCTACACTTCCGTGGCAGGCAATGAAATCTGCTGGGAGTCAAGGTCAGAATCATCATTTAGACAAGCCACATGAGAGTCATTTATAGTCTTAGCAGACTAAAACCTCCCATCGCAGCTCACCAGTCAGGTGATGTGCCAGTCTAGCGAGCACCAGGCATTTATTTTGATGTAATCCCTTCACCAAAGAATTTTACAGTGAGGAGTTTTAGAAAGGTTATCCTCGAGCAGTGACATTACACAAGGATGCGCACCTCCTTACTGCTCACCTCTACGCCCTGCTTCTTCTGCTTTGCCCACAGACAAAAGCCACAGCTTCCTACAGCCGCTGGCACCGCAGAGGCGGCGCAGCTCTGGAAAAGCAAGCTGTGCTCTGCTCTAGCCCACCAAGTGAATCAACAGCACCGACAAAACAGCAAATCAATCCCTTCCCGTTCCAAAAACCTCTGCTTTAATGATGCTAAGGAGCAAAAGAACACAGCTTGAAACTCAAGGAGTAAGCTGTGCTTTCCGTACTGAGTGGCTGGGACAAAAAAGAAATAACCTTTCGTTTTGTAAATTGGTATATGCTTAATATAAAACTTCGCAGCTACGCAACTGCTGTCGTTTAAACTTCGCAGTATGGTGCACAAGCATTTACTAAGCCTTACTTGCCGAGGAGTTAAGAATCATTAAACCAAGAAGTGCATCCATTTAAGTGTATGTTCGTCTCTCAGCTGGAGAAAGAGGGGCACAGAGTTACCATTACAAGGCTAAAATCACATGGCTAATCAGTTTGGGAGTCTTAATTACAGCCCCTTACGAGCTCCCACCCCATGCACACTAACAACAACACTTCCAGAAGTTCTGCGACCTTCGACCGCTTTTATCTAGGAATGCCCTAAGAAATAACGCAAAACACAAGTGACCACCACCCCCGCCAAAGCCAATGAGCGATCACCTAATCATCAAAACACCATCACACGTTCAAATCTAAAACCGTAAACAATTCATGTGACTCAGGGCCTTGACTCACATCCACGGATAAGTTTAGCCCGGGACACCTGAAACTGTTACTCATCCCGTGGCTCACCCCGCTCCAGGAGCGGGAACGGCAGAACAAACCCACCACCTCCTGAGTCACCCCAGCCAGCTGCCGCCAGCACCCCGTCACGGTAGCACGCCAGCAGCAGCCGCGCAGGGCGCAGACTCGCACTGCGGCCGAGCCAATTCAGCATCCAGCTGCTGCTGGAGAGGCCTTTCCAGCCCTCCCACCTCCACCAACCTGCTCGTGCCACTTCTCCCGGCACCATCCCCGGCTCTTCCTCGACCCCACGTCTGAGGGGAGCGCGCCAACAGAAAACTAACCCAACTGAAAATGAGGAATTTTATGCAGTTTGAGCTCTCTGAACTGCCTCATCTTGGAGCCACCCGAGAACCTGGCAGGAGGGGAAGGGGCGAGGGTCGGAACACGCAGGCGGAGGCAGGAGAAGGTCTGGACCACCCCTTGCAGCAGCACCCGGCCACTGGAATCATAGAATCATTGAGGTTGGAAAAGACCTCTAAGATCACCGAGTCCAACCGTCGACCCAACACCACCACCCACTAAGCCATGTCCCTAAGTGCCTCATCTACTCGTCTTTTAAATACCTCCAGGGATGGGGACTCAACCACTTCCCTGGGCAGCCTGTTCCAATGTTTAACCACTCTTTCAGTAAAGACATTTTTCCTCACGTCCAATCTAAACCTCAATCAATTGGAGAAGCTCAGGCCATCAGCCTGCGCCTCAGACCTGCTCACCAGCCCTTCTCAGAGGCAGCGAGCTCTGAAGCAGCGCCAGACAAGCCGGGGTTGGCTAAATCTACCTGTGTAGACGCACATAAAGGTCACGGTCACATCCATTAGTCAGAGTTAGCTGTAAAAGTCAAGTCCAATGTCATCTCAGAAATGAGGTCTTCTAGCCATTTCTTGGGAGCGCCGATCTACAGCAAGAATCCGAAGAGAACAAAAACATGATTACAGAGATCTTCGCCTAGATCTGATGGGAACTACCTCTGCCGCTATCACGAAGACAAGCTCAGTGCACTTGACTTTGACCTCTGGGATTGTAGGAGTGCCATCATTTCTTGTACGAGCAGGTGTGCAAGACTGCAGGACCATACATCAGCTGTAATATTACAACAACACGAAGCAATCGCCTAAATAAATAAAAATACAAACTTGCAAAGTTGTTAACACTTGCCAATCCGGGCACACGTACGTCCCCACGCTATCGAGGTAAAACATTAATTAGCCCATCTAAAGGCAGGCAGGCATAAGTACAATACTAAGCCAACATAAAAACAGTTTTAAAATGTGAGTGGTATTAGAGGAAAGAACAGTCACGGCTATTTACTGGGAACTCTGTGCGTGTGTCAGAACTACAAAATAAACATTAGCTCACACATAAGCTCACTTAACGCATGTTAAAAATTTCAAGGAAAGGAAAAAAAAACAGAAAAAAACAGTACTTTTAATACATAGAATCATAGAATCATTAAGGTTGGAAAAGACCTCTAAGATCATCAAGTCCAACTGTTAAGCCAACACTGCCAAGTCCACGCCTAAACCATGTCCCTCAGCACCACATCTACACGTCTTTTAAATACCTCCAGGGATGGTGACCCCACCACTTCCCTGGGCAGCCTGGTCCAATGCTTGACAACCCTTTTGGTGAAGAAATTTTTCCTCATGTCCAATCTAAACCTCCCCTGGCGCAACTTGAGGCCGTTTCCTCTCGTCCTATCGCTTGTTACGTGGGAGAAGAGACCGACCCCCGCCTCGCTACAACCTCCTTTCAGGCGGTTGGAGAGAGCGATGAGGTCTCCCCTCAGCCTCCTTTTCTCCAGGCTAAACAACCCCAGTTCCCTCAGCCGCTCCTCAGCAGACTTGTGCTCCAGACCCCTCACCAGCCTCGTTGCCCTTCTCTGGACACGCTCCAGCACCTCGACGTCCTTCTTGTAGTGAGGGGCCCAAAACTGAACACAGTAGTCGAGGTGCGGCCTCACCAGGGCCGAGTACAGGGGCACGATCACTTCCCTACTCCTGCTGGCCACACTATTTCTGATACAGGCCAGGAGGCCATTGGCCTTCTTGGCCGCCTGGGCACACTGCCGGCTCATGTTCAGCCGGCTGTCGACCAACACCCCCAGGTCCTTTTCCGACAGGCAGCTTCCCAGCCACTCTTCCCCAAGCCTGTAGCGCTGCATGGGGTTGTTGTGGCCCAAGTGCAGGACCCGGCACTTGGCCTTGTTGAACCTCATACAATTGGCCTCGGCCCATCGATCCAGCCTGTCCAGGTCCCCCTGCAGAGCCTTCCTACCCTCCAGCAGATCAACACTCCCGCCCAACTTGGTGTCATCTGCAAACTGACTGAGGGTGCACTCAATCCCCTCATCCAGATCATCGATAAAGATATTGAACAAGACCAGCCCCAAAATTGAGCCCTGGGGAACACCGCTCGTGACCGGCCGCCAACTGGATGTAACTCCATTCACCACAACTCTCTGGGCCCGGCCGTCCAGCCAGTGTTTTACCCAGCAAAGAGTACACCCGTCCAAGCCGTGAGCAGCCAGTTTCTCCAGGAGAATGCTGTGGGAAACAGTGTCAAAAATATATAAACCAGCCAAGAAAATCTACAGAGATTTTTTGCCCAGCAAACCCTGTAAGAACTACAGTTTACTTGGTTTCACTACGAATTTGATCTGATTTTGCTTATATATTTTAAATAGACTTTTACCTTCAGGTACTAAAGCAAAGTTCTATTGGATTTGACTAAAAAAAAAAATTTATCTGCTTCTTTTCAACTTATTTTTGTACTAAACCTTCTTTCAACAGATGCTTCGGCTCTGCGTGCCCAATTTTTCAGTCACAGGACTGGGAACAATTTTATGGCTACCAAATCTGGTGTTTTATTTAAATAACATGACTTCCTAAGAAACGGCGGAAAGGACTCTGGATTTGTAAATCTGGTAAATGAAATGCCTAACAACCTCTCAAGTCTCTGGAACGCGCACACTGAAGTCACTGGAAAGCAACAGTACAGGGGAAAAGAAAGAGAAGGAACAGTATGTACTCCCAGATACCCTCCATCAACACATCTCGCTTCCTTTAGCAACCAGACAGATTGTCAGCTCCTAAACAAACTCATCACCCAAAGCAAAGGGAGCCAGCTGGGGAGCTTTGCGGCTCCGTAAGCTTGCTGGCTGTTCCCTCTGCGTCCAGGTTTCTCCCGAAAGCCTGGCATCCTTTGCTCCTCTCTCATAAGGCACCTTCTGCTGCTATTAGGAGTATCCAGGGAGAGCGATGCAGATTCCTTCAAGCTGTTTCAGGTAATGACCCCATCACCCACCATCAACGCTCCCCTTCCCTCCTAGACTTAGTGATGCTAATGTGTCACCTAACACTGTGCTCCTCTGGCCAGACAAGAGCTGGACTTCAGGAGGGGGGTGCAAGGAGACACCCTTTTTGCTGTTTAACAAAAAAAAAAAAAAAAAAAAAGAAAAAAAAAAAAGAGAGAGAGGAGTTTAGAAGTATTAAGCACACTTGAGGAGAAATATGGATACCCTGAGGGTCTCTAAAAACAGAGAGATTGGATTAGGATATCAGATGGAGAGGGCTCCAGACACTGGGGACAGAAGTCACAATCTTAGTGGAAAAGCGTCCTTTACCGAGGAAGTGAATCCCCCCCAGCAGGGATTCCTAAGGGGATGAAGGAGCCCTTGATCCAGACTCTCTTCATGGGCAGACCTTGCCTTACAGGGACGCGCTCCTTCCCACAGAGTCTCTGGGAGAGACTCCAATTTCAGGGAAGTCACAGAGGAGGAGATCACGGTTATGGAGACAAAATGCCTCATCCTGGGCCTTCTGAAAGGAGAGGAAATATTAGAGCGACAATAAAAGAGGGTGGAAGTCCAGCAATACGTAGATGAAGTCTTCACCCCAAAGTTTCATGAGTAGGGAGGTTCCCCTTATGACAGGGACACTTCTTCCCCTACATTCCCCAAAAGGTTCTTGCGTCACGGGGGAGTACTCCTTCTCCTGAGATTTCCGAAGGGAAAGGTGCCAGACACCAACACCTCGGGTTGCTCCTACTCGGCAATCTCTGTGGAAAACGTGCATTTCTCTGCAGCCATCCATGGAGGGATGTATGGCTGTACCTCCAGGAGAGTACACGTATCCCCCCACTACAGGGAGTATCTATGTCCGTGGGTGCATCTGCCTGAGGAGCTTGGATACGCATGGATTTACCTCCCTGAACAGGTCAGAGAGTGGACTTGGGTGCATCTATAGGTGGACATTGGTATGCGCATAATCTGCATATGCAAAAGCATGGGGATGCCTATACATGACACGCACGGGGCTGTCTGTGTGCATTTGTGTCTATAAGGCTGCCTACATCTGTACAGCTGGGTGTGGGCAGATGTGCAAAGGTACAAGTGCATGCCTGAGCACGCGGCATACGGGTGCCTATATGCACAAAGGTGCTGCTTTCCACCCGTGTATAGGCATCCAAGGAGAGCGGGTGTGCCTTAGTGCATATATCCCTATCTCTGCCAGCGTTTGTGCAGCTATAGACGTGCGTACGCACACCTGTATGCGTACGTGTGTACTGATAGGTCCATGTGCGTGCACCTGTTTGCATCCCTATAGATATCCAACCGTGTAAACTTGCAGGTCTACTCCCCCTGCACGTGAAGGTATGTCACGGGTGCATACAGCCACAGCATATAGACACCTGTATGCGTGTACGCATCTATATGCATGTTTGCATACATGTATTATTGTATGCATTATGTAAGCATGCACATCCCCCTCTGTATCTGTGTACTTACCTCCACACGTGCGGGTTCGTATATACACGAGTGGATGTACAGCTATGGCCACGCCTGCGTAGTCACGTGTAAGTACAAAAGCGGTTGCAAACACACGCGGAACCAGCTACAGGCACTCCTGAATGTGCATATGTACCTCGGAGGTACGTATACCTAAACAATGTACGCATCTCGAGGTGACGTAGCGGTGCACACAGCACACCCGTGGGGCAGACGCACTCTCGGGCACGTGCTCACAGGACGGGCACGGTTCGAGAGGACGGTGCGTACCTGCCACGTCCACAGGTGCACGCCCAACACACACTCGCCGGGTAGACTGTGGTCCCTGTGGTCCCAGCGTACACCTTGACGGGCAAGCACCAGGACAGGGGCACCCCTGAGAACGGGGCACCCCGTGCAGACCCATCCCTGGGTGTGTGCGAGTGTGGACCCAGCGATACACCCAGAGGCACACGCACATCCAGCGTGCGCCCTGGGTACGCCTGATTATCCCTCCCATGCTAATGGGACGGGCACCTCTCTCTACGTTTTTACCTGGTGCATATCCGTATTTCCAAGCGAGCAGATAACCCCAAGGACGTGAACCCGATGTGAACCCACGCACACCCGGGAGCTCACGTACCTGGCACACGCTCTTCCCCGCAAACACCCCCACGCCCGGGTGCGCAGGAGTGCGGTGTACACACACCCAGCGCGTCCCTACGCTCCTTGGCGGACCCGAGTGTGTAAGCAAGCATGTACCCTACGAGGCTGGCATGTCTCCGGGCGCGCATGCAGCCGACACGGACCCCCGGGGCAGGATCACGCCAGTCGCACACGTCCGTGGGCATATCCACAGTGTTTGTGTGTGCACCCCACGCTTACCCACAGGGCAGAGAGAGGCACACGGGGACACAAGGAGCGGACGGGACCCCGCGCCCCCGCGAGGAGCGCATCCCCGAAAGGCAGCCACGGCCGCGGGAGCACCCCCACGGCCACGGGAGCACCCCCACGGCCACACCAACACCCCATACACGCGCACCGGGGAC
>NW_008795680.1:169291-170059 GCF_000699145.1 Aptenodytes forsteri | reverse complement strand
GCCCTCGGCGCCCCCCCCCAGCGCAGGGGCCTGTGCCAGGCTGCTCTCCCGGGCCCGCTGCTCCGCCACAAGCAAAACCCTTGGAAACGAGGCGCCGAGACGTTCTGGCAAGGGGAGCGCGACGTCGGAGAGCCCGGAAACTTGCCGTCCTGCCAGGTTCTGCGAGCCCACAGAGCCCCTTTGTGGGTCAGCCTCTCTTCAGGGGCCTCCGTACAAACGAAAGCCAGTCATGGGCCGCATTTTTCTAAACCCAGTTCTTCAGGAAAGCTCCTTTTAGGGAAAGGGAATTCAAACGCATCCTTGTTTCGTTTTTTATTATTATTATTATTACCGTTATTAGGATTAATGCAGTATCTCCAGGCACAAGCCAAGGACCGAAGCCTGTGCGTTCGGGGCTGTGCAAACGCAGAGCGAGCACAACGTTCCCGTCTTGTTTGCGGGGTGGGAGGTCGCGTCTGACGCGTTGGGCCGGTTGGAGGCAAAAGGACAGTTTCTTGATACCAAAGGGGATGTGATCAGCCAAGCAGGAGGGATGCGGAGGAGCCTGGAAAATGGAGAGGCATGAAATACTGCCAGCTTGAGTGGAGCTTCAGGATCCACCGGAAATGCCAGAAGTTTTGGGCCCCTCACTCCAAGAAGGACGTCGAGGTGCTGGAGCGTGTCCAGAGAAGGGCAACGAGGCTGGTGAGGGGTCTGGAGAACAAGTCTGATGAGGAGCGGCTGAGGGAACTGGGGTTGTTCAGCCTGGAGAAAAGGAGGCTGAGGGGA
>NW_008795680.1:163434-168574 GCF_000699145.1 Aptenodytes forsteri | reverse complement strand
GTGTTGGGTTGACGGTTGGACTCGATGATCTTAGAGGTCCTTTCCAACCTCAATGATTCTATGATTCTATAAGTTGGAAACATGCAGGACAAAACAATTGGGAAGGTTGCGATGACCAGGAGAGTTTCTGATTCCCAAGTTAACACCCGCAGCCCGGTACATTTGAGTCACTCGCAAGCCCTGGGCGAGCTCGGTGTTTGGGATGAGCTGGCTGCGAGATGAGGCACAGTGGGAGGAGAGGGGGAGCCCACAGAAAACCCCCCAAAATCAGGAGGCAGAGGAGCGGTCGAGGGAGAGGGGCAGCAAAACCTGAGAAGCCGAAGGAGGAGTTCACGCTTGGAGAGGCAGAACCTGGTCCGCAGCTGATGACACGCTGCGTTGGTAAAAACTCACTGGGGACAGGAGGAAAAACGGTTTCATTATACGCAAGGGTGGCAGCTGGACTGGAAAATGCCTACGATGGAGGCGAGGAGAGAAAGGACTGTAAAGCATTTAATGGGCTCCGAAGGCAACGCTGTACCAGAGGCGGCGGAGAGGATGGGAGGAATGTGTGAGGGGGGTTGAAGTTAAAAGGAAAAGAAGCACGTTACTTTGCATGTGCAAAGTGCCAGGGAGATGTCCCGACTTTATTGAACTAATGCTGTTTCCTTACTGAAGTGAAATCAGAATCAGCGTGCGGGTTTCACAGCGCATTTCTGCCTCTCCCTAGGATCAGAAAGCTCAGTCTCAGGGCAGATTTCAGTCTCAGAAGGGGCCTTTGAAAACAAAACTCTTTGAAAGCTGCTGTGGGAGGGATTTGAAGTTGTAGCCGATGAATCTCCCTCCCCTTCGATATACGCTGCGTGTTTCTTGCAGCCGTAAGACAAGAGCAAAGCCCCAGCTCCTGCAGCACCGCGGTTCTGCTGCAGAATGGGGCTTGTGCTGACCTGGAGCCCCGCTGCCGATGCCCGGGGCAGAAATCCTCCAGATGTTACCGTCTCCTGGTGCCGCAGATCCCACAGTCCGACAAAAAAAAACAACCCGCTGGGTTGTTTTGCGCACACCTGACCTGGGGGAATCTGCTGCTCGGGCAAAATCCTGACCCTGAGTTCGGTCCTTTGTGCTACCTGCACCCCAGCCGTGCATCGCCCGCCTGGCCCGGCGTATGATCTTCACCGCACTTGCCCTGCTCGCCTTTTAAAGAGTGCAGTCCTCAAACGGGGGTACCGACAGGGATGGCGTTTTCCTGGAAAAAAAGTCACAGACTAATCTCAGCGCGCCCAAACACCCCGGCGCCAATCAGACGTGCCTCCGTCACATCAGAGCACAAACCGCTGCTTGCCCGCTGAGCAAATCGATGATACTGCAGGTTGCCGGAGATCCAGCAAACCGTCCGTGCAACCAGAGCGATGTGCTAGGCTGTACTTGATGATTTATCTGGAAAAACAACGGATATCGGGAGAGGAAGGGAGAGGCCGTTTGGTTAGGGAGGATTGAGCGGTTCGAACAATCGGGGCTCTGTGAGAGCGGCGCCAGCGGTGCCTGCGAGAGAGGTTCGGGTTGGCTCCTTCCCCGTGCCACGCGTGTGGAAGACGGCAAGAGGGACAGGAGACGGGCAGCGAGGCAGGGCTGCCTTTGCCTGGAAGGAAATGTTGGGCACCTTCAGAGAAAGCAGCCTCGGAAAGGCGAGAGTCTTTCCCTTGAGAGCCGTGGCTGCGTGTAGATCCGCGCAGGAGATCACCTGTTTTCTCGTACCGATGATGACCACAAACAACAAAATTAAGCCAGAAAAGGAGTAAAACAGCTGCAGTCTCTCCCGGAGCTGTAAGGGCAGGCTCAGCTGTGGTCTCCAGCCTGTTTCGCCTGTGCCTGATCTGCTGGCGTGGAAATACCTCTCTCCCGAACGGGCTGGGGATGGGCACACCGAGCGTGGCGGAACCAAGCTGGACCCGGTTCAGCCCGCAACGCCCACGGTGCTGCCGGCAGGGCCCGGCATGCAGGATCCTGCTTTGAAGGGACCGCGCGGCGTTGGAGCAGAGGCAGGGCGCAGGCAGACAGACCCCCAAATGGAGTGTATCGTAGCCCAAAGGTGAGGGAAGAGCGAGATTAGACATGGATGTCAGACGTTTCGTAGTCGTCTCCATCCTCTTCGCTTCCCTGACACGTCACAACCAGAGAGGGGAGGATGGAGGAAAACCCAGGCAGACACGGGTGTGCTCTGGCGCAGACACCCATGCTTTGATCTTGCACAAACAAAGAAAACCCGGGTTTTTCTCCACCAAAACAGCTGCAAAATCGAGCGTGGCTGAGCCGTTTGCCTCGTGAATTGCCATATTGCCCTGAAATCCTCCATCCGACCGCACCGCGCCGTGGGGAACGGCTGGTGGTGCCAGGCGCCTGCCTGGGAGGAGACCGGGCTGGTTACTGCGTCAGCAGAGCCCCCGCTAACCACTGTCACGGTCTGGATTCGCCCGTTCCCGTGACGTTCAGTCCTAAAAGCAGCGCTGGAAAAACGAGCCAGCAGCCGGGCGCGTGCTGGGGTTAGTGACGGAGGGCAGGACTGCTCGGCGTGGAGCCTCTTCGCCTCCCTGATCCCAGTTAAAAGCAGCCGAGCCTCTCTTGAACTGGGATGGTGCAGGCTCCCGTACAGCCCCGCGGCACACGGTGATCCAGCCGCCGAGCGGGGGGAGCTTCACCCAGCGCCGCTCCAGAGGCCGAGCCTTCCAGGCACCACGAAAAGAGGAAGAAAAAGAGATTTATATGGAAGTTTTTCAATTCTCTAAGACTCTAATACCCTGCTGTAAGCCGACAGACAGACACGGTAGTCGTCTTGCCGAGTTATATATAATCCCGAACTGGAAGTCGATACCACCCTGTAATATTAGCTCTTCTAATTGTACCTCCTGTGCTACAGATACGAATTTAAGACGATTCAGCCTATCCCTGCCTAACGGCATTTGGACATTTGATACGAGCAATCCGATTTCACTGCAGCCATTGATTTGTTCTGGCAACGTCCCTGCAACCGGGCCTGCGCCGTCATCGTTTTCGTTCATTTAATTACGGCAAAGGCAACCAGATGGCCAGATAGCGCCGACATTTGTCCCCGGGGGCGAGCGGTTAAGTGTATTCAGAGCAAATACCACCCAGATTCCTTGAAACCTCCCTGCCTTGCCCGGATGAACGCTCTTGGGGGCGGGGGGGTGTTCGGGGAGATGTGCGACCCTCCGCATTTTTATCTCCTGCGCCTCCCAAAAGCCACTTAGACGCAGAACAGCGGGACAGGGGTGCAACGCCCCTGTGGAATTCTTCTCCCTGCACTCGATTTTCACGAAATCTTTGCAAGCTTTACCTGCAAGGCTGCAGCCTCTCTGCCGAGCAGAGCCCGAGTACTGTGCCGCGGGCAGGGGGGATGCCTGACGGACAGACAGACACATGCACAGGCATGTCATCGTACGAGCCACGTTTCCTTAGGAAATCGGCTTAAAATAATAACTGGAAGATATTAAAGCTGTTTCACAATGGGAGGGCAGGCAGGGGGAAGAGGAAGGGCTCTTTGCTCCGTTGTAACGTAAAGTGGAGCCTGAAACATTGCTCCTCGCCGAAAGGGAAAAGAATAACAAACAAGAGGATGGTGTTTACCTGTGAGCGTGTGAGCTCTTCCCTTTCTTTCCTGAGGGTGCTCCGCATACAGCTGGGGAAATGAATTGGGTTTCGCCAGCCAAGGAGCTGAGCGGGTGACGTCTGGGTCCCCGAAGGGAGGAGATTTCTCCCTCAGGTCCTTAAAACCTGCCAGTAACCTTCCCCCGCGCTGAAGGAGTCGGAGGGAGAAGATGCTCTTGGGGAAAGGTTCAGGGGACGAGGCGCGGGGAGCAGAAGCGTCCCGAACCCCAGCACGAAGCTGCTGAGGACGGAGGGGACCCTGGTCCAGCCTCGTCCCTGTCCCTAATAAAACCGCCCCAGGGGAGGCGTTTCCTCCATCAGAGCCGGCTCGGCCAGCCCGGGGGTCTCCGGTCCCTTCCCCGGTCCCACGTCGCGCGCGCGAGCGCTGCTGCGGGCAACCGCACGGCTTTCGCTGCTCACATTAGCGGTTTCCTGGCTGCGGTTTCCCTGCGAGCGGCATCGGGTGGGGAAACCCACGGTGGCGGCTGGCAGCCTCTGCGCTACCCGTCCCCGTCCCCTGGCGAGAGGAAAATCCCCTGGAGCCGAAACGGTGGGAGAGGCAAAGCAAAGGCACCTCCTCGCCTTCGTATTCTTAATTCTTGTTCTTAATTCTTACTCTTCCTCCCCTGCAAAACCTGGCCCCGAGCAGCGTAGGACACCACGAGCACCCGCGGCGGTGGGGGGGTGCGGGCGGCGGTGAGGGGGACCACCGGCCGCTTTTGGGCGGGGATGCTCGGTGCTCCCGGGCCGGCGCCAGGGCAGGATGCTCCGGGCAGAGCGGGCGTGAGAAGTTGCGCTGGATTCGTCCCGTGCCGGGCGTTTCATCCCCTTTTAACCGGGATGTTTTAATCATAACCGTTTAAATGGTGGGTTTGGTGGTCGCTTCTCTTTTTTGGTGGTTGTTTTTCATTTTTCCCCGCTGGAGCCAAGAGCCGGTTCCATCTGCTGAGCCCCTCGCGAGGAAGATGGGCTGTTTCCCAGGATAAACGCTTTTTTCTTCCTTAAATAACGCTTCTTTGTCCCCACGTGCCAAATCGAGGGGGCTTTTCTGGTGCCTGGGGGAAAACGTAGGGGATGGGGCGGGCTCAGGACGTCTCCCGTTGTTTCCAAAATTAAATATTTTAGCTTTTTGTTTCGAAACGGCATCGCGTTTAGGAACAGCTGCTACGATGCATTTGTCTTAATAAAAAGAAGCCCACAAAAATAAAATAAAGATAGATAAAAAGAAACCATTTCGTTTCGCCCCAGCCGACCAAGCCTTTACTCTGGCTGCTCGCCCGCCCCAGCGCAGAGCCCTCGACGGCGGCGGAGCGGGGCCGGCCCATCCCGCTCACCGAAAACCACCGGGAAAAGGCAATTTTCAGCGGCCAGTTCCACCCAAATTTCAGAAGGGTGCCTGGTCTCCGGGATAACCGGGCACCCCGGGTGTGACGGAGCGCGGGTCCGCCTCGAGCTGGCACCCGGCCGCCTCACTCCCCAGCCACATAAAAATAAGACA
>NW_008795680.1:161635-162987 GCF_000699145.1 Aptenodytes forsteri | reverse complement strand
GGGGCAGCCGCTGGCAATGGAAACTTGGCAAATTTAATACTGATACAGGAGGGTTTTCCTTTACACAGCAAAAATTAACCCGCGGAGGTCAGCGGGATAGCGAGGAAGCCGGGAGCCTACCAGGATTTAATAAAGACACGTACAGGGAAAATGGACAGATAAAAAACACCGGCGGGGACCGGAGTCCTCCTACGTCAGGGCTCGGCCGCGGTCGCTGTACATTGGGGGTTTTTTTCCTTAAAAAAAAAAAAAATAAAAAGCTTTGCTCAGGGGGTTGGTGCACCCGGACAGCAAAGGCGACCCCGGGATTTTAAAGTTTCATTTGTCGTTTGGTTTTTTTTTTTTGCATCGTGGCTCGGGGAGCGCCCGTGTGTACCCCAACGCGGCTCCCCATCTCCCGTGGCCAGGGAGCACCGTCCCACCAACCCTCCGTTTTGGGTCTGGTTCAGCTCTCCGGGGAGCTGGAAGGCACTTTGGGACCCCTGAAGAAACAGGGGTGCACCCAGAAAAATGGGTGCAACCCGGGGATGCCGCCGCCGCCCCATCGAGGGGGTTCAGCTCATCCCGCTCTTGGCCGCGGCACCCGAGCGGAGGCCGTGCCTGGCCGTCACGTCTCGGTGTATTATACGAAGATTAAAAAAATAAGAAATAATTACAAAAAAACCCCAACCCCCTATTGGCACAAGTGTTTGTAAGCTCTACGTACCATCTAGCCACGGGTGGGGGCAGAGGGCGAGCGAGGGGTGGCAGTGGGTCCCAGCTCCCCGGGACGCGGGACAAAGCTCACCAAAATCTACCCTGACCTACGTTAGCCCGCTGCCCGGTACCGCCGTCCCGGGGCGGGGGGGCGGCCACCCGCTCCCGTCCCCGTCGGTGGCGAAGGCAGCGTCCCCCCCCCTTCTTAAATCCCTGCAGGACCTGGGTGGGGTTTGTTCCACCAACACTCCGTTTCTCTTCTCCCAGCGATGCCGGGGCGGGGGGACACCCCAAAACCCTTCTGCCGGCGTCTTGCCAGGCTGGGACGTGCATCGAGTCTGTCCAGGTGATGTGGGGAGTAATGCTGTCCTCCGAGGGGAGAAATCAGCCGCGGCCGGGCCGGAGGGATGCTCGGGACCAGCGCCGGCAGGACGGAGTGGGCTTCGGCGTCCCCTCGCAGGCTGCCCGTGCCGGACGAGGCTTCGGGTCTCGCCCCAGGTGTCCCCGTCCCCTCACAATGTCCCGCCGGGCTCAAAAGTCCGAATCGGCATCCAGCAGCTCCGCGTCCACCAGGTTGGTCCGAGAGTGGATGGGGGCCAAGCCGGCCCGTCGGCCCCGAGTCCCCCGCCCCCCCCCGCCGGGCAGGGAGCCGGGGG
>NW_008795680.1:156964-161176 GCF_000699145.1 Aptenodytes forsteri | reverse complement strand
CCCCCAGCCCCAGCCCCCCGGCTCTGCCTCCCCACACATCCCCACCACCCCTCAGCCCGGCTCGTCCCCCCAGAGATGCCCCAAGCGGTCCCCAAGGACTTGCCAGGCGTCGCCACGGGTGTCACCGAGATGTCCTGGGGCAGGATAGCCCCTCGCCTGGCCACCATCTTGGTGACGTGCTGGGCCCAAGCCGAGGACACGTCAGCTGATGGCTCGTTGATGTCGAACGCTAAACCGGCTGCAAGGACAACGGGGGAACCCCGGTCAAGGCGGGGGGACGGTGGGGACCCCGGGGTGCTGCCGAGACGGCCCCCTCCAACGGGCACGTACCCACAGGGCCGTCGTGCGAGACGGTGTGCATGCTGAAGGACAACTCCCGGCCCGGGTCGCGCAGCAGCTCCTTGCGCTTGGAGAAGGCCTTCGCGATCATCTTGCTCTTCTTGATCCTCTTGGGCTGGTCGTCGCTCTGCCCCGTCAGCCTGGGGACACGGTGGGTCAGAGCAGGGACACGGGGCGGCCCAGGCATGGGGGACACACAACCCCAGGCATCGCAGCTGGGGGCACGGGGACCCTCCCCATCTCCCTTCTCCCACCCCAGACAGGGGCACCGAGGGCTGGGGACTGCGTTGGACGGGTCCCCCAGGGATGGAGGTGCCCCACAAAGAGGACACAAGACACTTGCAAAGTGGGAGAAGCCACCCCATTCCCGAACCGCTGCCTGCTGCGAGCCCACAGCTCGTTGAGCTGATGGACAAAAGTCTGGGGACGACCTCCAACATCTCAGGACGTTGGATGGGGCAGGAAGGGTCCCACAGAGCTGAGGTGACGTCCCCGGGGTCCCACCTGCACCAGGTGCGCCTCCAGATGAGCAGGGTGGCCTTGGTCCAGACCCAGGTGCTCATGGAGACGCCGGTGCCGAACATGGCGAAAAGGTTGATCTTCTCCACCAGCAGGCTCGGCCGGTTCTTGATCTCGCAGTTCGGGATGGGCTTGTTGGTCTGCGTGGCGATGGTCACATTGGCCTCGCACCTGCGGGGACAGACGCAGGAGGGTGGCCATAAGGAGGGGGACACCCAACGACGCCCCATGACGGGGCTGAGCCCCCGCAGCTCTGCAGAGTGGAGATGCGGTGGCAGTGCTGGCGGGGGACACGGGGCTCTCCACTCTGCAACGTCCCCCGCTAAACACGAGGCCCTGGGATGCCACCAGCGTCCCGCTCGCCCTCCTGTCCCCATCCCACTCACAGGACGTATTCCCGAAAGCTGCGCTCCCACTCCGCCTGGTTGAAGAAGTCATAGAAGTGGCAGCCAAAAGTGATGAAGACGAAGCCGAAGGCCAAGAAGCCGAAGATGCCTGGAAGAGAAGCGGGACATCCCTGGCTTAGCCGGACCCCAGCAACGCTGGGACAAAGATGCTGCACCGGGGCCGTGCCACCGTCACTACGGCTTTGTCCCCCACTGCAGCCAGCCCCGGGAAGGTGGGATGGGGCTGTCCGGGTTCAGGGGACAAAATGTCCTCGCTCCCACACGAATTCCCATGGAAATGGTGCCGACGGAGTCCCGCTTACCCAGCCGCAGCATGGTCTCGTTGATCTTGCTGGCCGCCTTCTCGCTCAGCAGCCCAGGGTGGTTGCTCTTGATGGAGAAGAGCGTCATGACCCCTGCGGTGGAAGGATGAGGTGGTCAGGGTGGGGGGGACACCCACGGTGTCCCCGTCCCTGCAACCGGGGCGAGCTCGCACCTACCCCGAATGAGGAAATAGCCCCCCACGATGAGGACGAGCCCAATGGGTGCCAGGACGAAGCCGGCCCGGTAGCGGTAGTTCTTGTACCCCACGAAGCAGATGCCGCTGACAGAGTCACCATCCACCTGGCAGAGATGGAGGACGGGGAGGGCGGGGGTCAGTTGGCTGCGGCCAGCCTTCCCTGCGCACGTCACCCTGGCAGGGACCCGCCAGGACACGGGATCGTGGTCCCGTTACCTGCGCCACGGCCAGGATGGCCACGGTGAGGACGAAGGGGATGGACCAGGTGATGAGGTGGAAGTAGGAGGTCTTGCCCAGCAGCGGCTGGTAGGTGGTGCCCAGCGCCTTGAAGGAGGTGTGCCAGGCGTAGGTCAGCATGACGAACCAGATGACACCCGACATCAGCGAGTAGTAGACGATGACGAAGATGATGACGCAGGAGAGCGTCTCGTTGGAGCTACGGGGGGGAGGCGAGACAGGAGCATCACCAACCTCCACGAGGGGACACAGGGGAGGAAGGGGGTCTCTCCTGCCCCAAGAGTGGAGCATCCTCCATGCTCCCAAGAGGCCAGGAAACCCCCAAGAGCCCTCCTCGGCCCCGGGGACACCTCGTGGCACGTGGCCGTGGTGGGATGGGGACGAAGGTGACACATACGTGGGTTCCCCCAGCCGCATGGTGCCGTCGGCCCGGCACACGATCTCGTCGCGGGCGCCATCCATGAACTGCGCCAACCAGCCGATGCTGCCCACGAAGAAGCAGGCGTTGACGTAGAAGAGGATGACGGCGGGGTAGCGGTTGGAGTTCCTCCAGTCGGCGACGAACGTGGCCTGGCGGGTGGCGGGGGAGAAAGGGACAGCTTGGTGCCTGGTCCCCTTTTGGGGACACCTCCCCGTGTCCCCCCACATCTCACCAGGGTGAAGAAGGTGCAGAAGATGGTGACGGAGCTGAAGGCGGCGATGTAGACGTGCATCTCGCGGTGCTCCTTCTCGGTGAACAGCGGGTTCTGGCACTGGATGCCGCAACCCTCCACGTCCTCGTACCAGCTCTTGGGGTTGTCCGTCCGCACCAGCGGCGCCTCGCACTGCCCCGAGCTGTTGAACTTGATGTTCTGCACCTCGTTCTGCCGGAGGAGAAGGGGGGCCGTGAGGAGGAGGCACCCCCACGGCAAAGGCTGGGCTGCCGGGGCTGGACATCGGTTCCCCGTGGAGGGCTGGGGACAGTCGGCGTTTCCCAGCTCCCACTGCCCCGTGGGGACTTGGAGCCCGGGGCAGCGCGGCGGGTCGTCCGTCCCCCCCGTGTGTGTCCCCCCGCCCCGTACCGGGCATCCCTCGGGGAATCGATCGGGCGTGCACTTGAGGAAGTCGGGCCAGCCGCGCTCACGCTCCACGATGGTGCAGGGCGCCCGGGTGGCCTGGCAGAGGGTCTGGCTGGGCAGCTCCACCTGGCCATCCTCGCACTTGGGCATGTAGACGGCGCAGAGCAGGGGCTGGATGACGTCCCAGCAGCGCGGGGCATTGCGCAGGCCTGCGGGGACAGCGCTGTCACCCCCCCCAGGCGGACCCTCATCGTCCTGTCCCCCCACCCTGCGGCCCCACGGGGACGTGGGGCGGGACAGGGCAGAGACCGGCTGCGGTGGCAGGGAGCGCCGGCACCATCCGCCCGTCAACTCGGCACACGCAGCACCCGGACCCCTCTGTAACACCTCTGGGGCACCTTGCCCGTCCCCAGGTGCTATACTGCTCCCCTGCCGGATGGGGCTCAGCCCCGCTCCCCTGCTATACCGCTCCCCCTCTATACTGTACCCGATCACAGGCCCTCTGCTATGCTGTGCCCATCCACAGACCCCTGCTATACTGCTCCCCCCTATACTATACCCAACTCCAGTCCCCTGCTATACTGCTCCCCCCTGTACTATACCCAACTCCAGTCCCCTGCTATACTGCTCCCCCCTGTACTATACCCAACTCCAGTCCCCTGCTATACTGCACCCATCCTTGCTCCCTGCTATACCGCTCCCCTCTATACCGCACCCAGCCCCTGTCCCCTGCTATACCGCTCCCCTCTATACCGCACCCAGCCCCTGTCCCCTGCTATACCGCTCCCCTCTATACCGCACCCAGCCCCTGTCCCCTGCTATACCGCTCCCCTCTATACCGCACCCAGCCCCTGTCCCCTGCTATACCGCTCCCCTCTATACCGCACCCAGCCCCTGTCCCCTGCTATACTGCTCCCCTCTATACTGTACCCGATCACAGGCTCTCTGCTATACTGTGCCCATCCACAGACCCCTGCTATACCGCACCCAGCCCCTGTCCCCTGCTATACCGCTCCCCTCTATACCGCACCCAGCCCCTGTCCCCTGCTATACCGCTCCCCTCTATACCGCACCCAGCCCCTGTCCCCTGCTATACCGCTCCCCTCTATACCGCACCCAGCCCCCGTCCCCCGCTATACCGCTCCCCTCTACA
>NW_008795680.1:149715-150799 GCF_000699145.1 Aptenodytes forsteri | reverse complement strand
AGAGAGTCGGGAGGGGGAAGCGGGTTTTGAGGGGGGAAAGTCGCTTTTTGAGGGAGAGAAGTCGGGTTCGGGGAGGATAAAAGTTGTTTGGGGGAGCAAAAAGTTACTTTTGGGGGGTAAAGATGCTTTCTGGGCAGAGAAGTCACTGTTTTTGGAGGAGAAAAGTTGTTTTTTAGGGAGGTAAGTCACTTTTAGGGGAGGAAAGTTGGGTTTTGGAGGAGACAAGTTGCCTTTGGGGAAGAGAAGCCACTTTTGGGGTGACAAAAGTCGGTTTTGGGGGGAGAAAAGTCAGTTTTGGGGGACAAAAGGCACTTTATTGCGAGAGAAAAGTTTCTTTTGGAGGATAAAAGTCACTTTTTGGGGAGAAGTTACTTTTAGGGGAAGAGAAGTCACTTTTTGGGGACGAGTCACTTTTGGGGGAAAAAAGTCTTTTTGGGGAGTTGCTTTTTGGGGAGAAGAGTCCCTTTTGGGGGACAAAAGTTGCTTTTTGGGGAGAAAAGTCACTTTTGAGGGACAAAAGCCACTTTTGGGGGAAGATAAGTCACTTTTTGGGGACAAGAGTCACTTTTAGGGGGAGAAAAGTTGCTTTTTGGGGAGAAAAGTCACTTTTTTGAGGGGGAAGTTACTTTTGGGGGAGGAAAAGTCACTTTTGAGGGACAAAAGCCACTTTTGGGGGAAGATAAGTCACTTTTTGGGGACAAGAGTCACTTTTAGGGGGAGAAAAGTTGCTTTTTGGGGAGAAAAGTCACTTTTTTGACAGGGAAGTCACTCTTTGGGGACAAAAGTGAGTTTGGGGGGGGAGAAGCCACTCTTGGAGAGCAGCTACTTTTTGGAGAGAACTTGCTTTTTGGGGGAAAAGTAGCTCCTTGGAGAAGTTTGGGGGAGAAAAGTAACTTTTTGCGGGGGAGAAGTCACTTTTCAGGAGGAGGTGTCATTCTTCAGAGAAGTGATCGCTTTTGGGGGGGAAAAACTGCTTTTTTGGGTGACAAGCCACATTTTGGCGTGGGGGGTGAGGTGGCTTTTTTGGGGGAAGAGAAAGCTTTTTTGGGGAGAGAAGTTGCTGGGGGGGGGGCCTTTCCAGAAG
>NW_008795680.1:148274-148553 GCF_000699145.1 Aptenodytes forsteri | reverse complement strand
TCCCCCCCCCCCCGGCTCTGGGGTGCTGAGACGGAGCCGACGCGGTTTGTGGCACCCAGCGATGGCGGGGGGGGGACGGAACGTCCCTGGTTCTGGAGCCAGCCTTGCCCCGGGCGAAGGCAGCTCGGTGCATGGACGGACAGGCAGACAAATGCCCACCTCCAGCAGAAGAGGAGACGGGAAGCACGTCCGAGCGCAAACCTGCTTCACGCACGACCTGCACGCCAGCTCTCGGTCCCCCAGGACGGACGGATGGATGGACAGATGCGGCAGGTCACC
>NW_008795680.1:146851-147779 GCF_000699145.1 Aptenodytes forsteri | reverse complement strand
GACGGACGGATGGACGGACAGACGCGGCAGTTCACCAGGGCTGGTTCAGTCCCCCAAACAGGGCGCAGCAGCACGGCACATCCCAGCCGAGCCCGGCACCTGCTCTCGCACCGGCTGCCGAAGCCACGGAATCCCCAGCGTCCCCGTGCGTCCCTCTCTGCAGCACAGCGGCCACCGCGCGCGGATCCGGGCATCCGCAGCCCGCTCCAACCTCCCTCTTCTCCGGCAAAGCCCCTTCAGCTCTTCCTACGGATCCACGGTTTGGAAAATTGCCGTTGAGGTCCTGGTTCCCCGAGCCACCGCTGCGCCGCAGGGACAGACGCCGGCACTGCTGCCGTGCGCCGCAGCTCAGTACCAGGGGTCTGCCCGGTGCTGCTGGTTGTAGAGCTGCAGCTTGACCTGGTCTCTGATCTGGTTGATGAGGATCTGCGCCAGCAGGATGCCCACCAGCTGCAGGAGAGGAGAGGGAGAGGACGAGAGGGAGAGGAGGGCGCTGAGGGACGCCGGGCAGCGTCCTACGAGCGGGTCACACAGCTCCAGGCAAGGACGCGCCCGACGTTTGCACCGCTCCCCCCACCCCAAATCTTGCCCCCAACTCCCCGGGGTTGCAAATCGGCCTCATCGTTAACTCCCAAACGACACGGAGAGCAAAGCGGAGCTGCAGGACGACCCCTTCTCCCCACCAGTCCCCGGCGGGGGGACCCCCGGTACCTGGGGGACGGTCAGCCCCAGGGCGATGCCCCCCAGCAGGAAGAGGTTGCTGTGGATCCAGTTGACCAGCTTGTCGATGCAGCCGTTGGTGTGGATGAAGGCGCTGGCCTCCAGGTAGCTCATGGCCTGCATGGCCTGCCCGCACATCGTGTTGATGACGAGCGGGGAGGGGGGGGGGACGGGACACGGAAGGGCTGGGGACAAAACGCACTGGGCT
>NW_008795680.1:145329-146654 GCF_000699145.1 Aptenodytes forsteri | reverse complement strand
GGTCGGGGGGGGGGCTGTGCCGGGGTGGCCGGGCCCCCTCCCAGCCTCCAAAAACCCCCCCCGCCCCACGCAGGGGGAATTCACCCCAATCCCACCGCAGCATCCTCAGCCGGGGGTCCCCAAACCCGGAGGGGGGTATGGGGTCCCACACGTTGCCGGTGATGGGTTCCCTCTCCCGGGGAGGGGGCTCCAGGCTCAGCACAGCCCCGAGGGATGGGAGAAGAGGTGCGGGGGTCCTCAAAAGACACCCGGGGTCCCCCGAGGACGCCGTTCCTCACCTCCGCGGCGTCCCGCAGGCAGCAGGAGAAAGGCACGGAGCACCGCTCCCGGCTGGGGTTGGCGGCGGTGCAGTTGAAGTACATGTTCTGGGACCAGTCCTTGTAGGAGACGCCCCCGCAGCAGCTGAACTGCGGGGAAGGGCACGGGGCGCTCAGCGGGGAAGGGACCCTGGCCCCGCAGCGGGGACCGGGGGGGGACGGGACGGGACGACAGGAACGCTGGGACAACGGGGCACAGGACCGCCGATTTCATGGGCAGCAAGTGATGGCCTTCCCAAGCCCACCTACATCCAGCTCGCCCCATCGCCGCCGTCTTTAGGGACGAGCAATCCGCTTCCCAGCGGTTTCAATAGGCCCTACATAAACACAGGCCACAGGCTTCAACCAGGGCGCCGGGGGGGTTTTCTCCCCCCCCCCTTTTCATCCAGCTCTCCCCAGCCTCCTCCTGCCCTGGCGGGGGGGCTTCACCACGAACGTCAGATCCTCGCGGAGGAGCCACCCAACCTGGTCCTCAACCCAGGGGGGACCCCGCGGATTTAAGCCTGACCCACGAGCGGGGACACGTCCTTGCCTGTCGCAGGGAGGTCCTGCCCCCCCCCCTCCCCCCCCCTGCACCTCCTTCTGCCCGAAGTCGATGATGTTCTGCAGGTCCAGGTCATCCCGGTAATGCACGATGGCACCGTTGATGATCTCGCTCACCTTCCCGCGCGCCTGCGGGGTGGGCGGGGCAGGGAGGACAGGATGACATCAGCAAGGTCCCCCCCGCGAGCCAGGGTCGCGACCCCCGCCCCCCCCCCCCCCACCACTGCTCCCCCCTGCGGTACCTTATCGGAGAAGACGAAGCCCAGCACGCCGGCCGCCAGTTGCAGGAGGAAGATGACGGTCAGGCAGACGGAGAACTGCGGGCAAGAGGAGGGTGATGGCGGCGGGGCCAGGGGAGAGAGGCCGAAGTCCCACGGGGGCACCCCGGGAGGGACCCGCCGTCCCCGGGGACTCACCGTCTGCAGCAGGCAGATGTTCTCCCGCAAGGAGCCGACGCAGCCGCAG
>NW_008795680.1:141797-142906 GCF_000699145.1 Aptenodytes forsteri | reverse complement strand
GGACACAGGAGAGCCCTCGTCCCTGACACGCGCCCGGCTGGGGAGATTCGGGGTTTCCCTGAAAGGGCGCGGCCCAATCTCGGACCCCGAATTTGCAGAAATCACCCCAGACCGGGCAGCGCCGACGCTCCGTCCCCGGCGACCTCGCCGACACAGGGAAGCGGAGCCCGAAACCCCGGTGGTTCCCCTCTGCGCTGCTCAAATCCGCGAGCTGCGTCAAAAACGGGAGACTTGGGGGGATTTCTGCATAATTGCCGTTATTTTCAGGCGTCCAGCAGGACCCCCCCAAAACCGGCCGGGAGGAGGAGGACGGATGGATCCTTCCTCCATCACAACGCTCCGCTCCATCCCCTCCACGCTCCGTTTGCTCGCCTCGTTTGTATTAATGACAGGCTCGGGGACGCGAGGAAGCAGCGGGTCCCTTCCCGAACCGGATCCAAGCCTCAAATCCCCTTTTTTTTTTTTTTTTTTGAAATCCCCCTTTTTTTTTTTTTTTTTACTGATTTTTTCCCCCTATTTTTTTGCACCACGCTCTCGGTTTTCGCGGCTGGCGTGGGCGGGGGCAAGAGCCGTCACCTTGTCCTGTCACCGCGGGGTGGCCGTGCCATCACGGGGACGGGTCCCCTTTACGTGGGGGAGCACCGTCCCCCGGTTGTTATTACATTTATTACTATATTTATTATTATATTTAATTGTTATTTATCTACTCTGCTGGGGTTCATCGAGGCTGGAAAGCCCCGGGGAGCAGCTGCCGGCGCCGGCACAGCCCTTCCCGCAGGAAGGCGAGAGCTTCGGGCGGAGGAACTGAAACCAAAAATCCCCTTCTTGCTTTTAGGGTCACCGAGGTGCCACCGCAGCGACGGCACCCGGCCCGCGTCACCGAGGAGCCGCCACCGGGCCCCGGCCACAGGTCCCACCGCCCGGGGAGGCGTTCATAGAATCATAGAGTCGTAGAATCATTAAGGTTGGAAAAGACCTCTGAGATCATCGAGTCCAACCGTCGACCCAACACCACCATGCCCACTATACCATGTCCCTCAGCGCCTCATCTACTCGTCTTTTAAATACCTCCAGGGATGGGGACTCCACCACTTCCCTGGGCAGCCTGT
>NW_008795680.1:131689-132367 GCF_000699145.1 Aptenodytes forsteri | reverse complement strand
GGTGTCGTCTGCAAA
This sequence comes from Aptenodytes forsteri, assembly GCF_000699145.1. Taxonomy (NCBI): domain Eukaryota; kingdom Metazoa; phylum Chordata; class Aves; order Sphenisciformes; family Spheniscidae; genus Aptenodytes; species Aptenodytes forsteri. The sequence goes on along the minus strand of NW_008795680.1, from coordinate 132,352 downwards.
CTGACTGAGGGTGCACTCGATCCTCTCGTCCAGATCATGGATAAAGATATTGAACAAGACCAGCCCCAAAACTGAGCCCTGGGGAACCGCTCGCGCTCGTGACCAGCCGCCAACTGGATGTAACTCCATTCACTCTCTGGGAGAACTCCATTCACCACAACTCTCTGGGAGTTCGCTTTGGGTTCTGCCGGAAGAAGCCCCCGGGGCCCCCGAAAACGCCGCGGTTGATGCCCATGGGTCTCCGGAGAGCCCCTCGGGAAACCCTGGAGGTCTTGGTGGGGTTGAACGCTCCCTGGTCCCCACAGAAGTGCTTCTGCCCTGTCGACGAAGAAGGAGGTGCCCATGCTGCTCCATGGATGCACCGTCCTCCCGTCAGATCTACACGTCCGTCTGACAGACCTGGACGTCCGCCCAGCCAGACCTGTGTGTCTCCCACCAGATCTACGTGCCCACCCGTCGGGCCTGTACGTCCGCCCATCGAATTGACGCGCAGGCCCCTCAGATCTGTGCGTCCCCCCCCCGCCAGATTCGTACACCCACGTGTGACATCTGTGCGTCCACCCATCAAATCTGTGTGCCGACCCATCAGATCTACGCCTCTACCCGTCGGCTTTACATCTGCCCGTCAGGTCTATGCAGCCAACCGTCGTATCTACGCGTCCA
>NW_008795680.1:126633-127159 GCF_000699145.1 Aptenodytes forsteri | reverse complement strand
GTGAGGACGCACACCACCATGATCATGTCCGGCTCGGCGTCTTTGGGGACCTCTGCGGAGCGACATGGGGACATGGGGACAGGAACCGGACCCCGCAACGACGCTCCCTGCCCCGTGCCCGGGCTGGGGGACACCCCAAGGTGCCAGGGGGGGTGCAGGGCAAGGGGCACCGGGCACCACCTAGATGGGGACAGGGGCCGGTCCAGGTGACGGAGGACACGTCAGGGAACGGGGGGGACCCCCAAACTGGATGGTGTCACCCCCCACACACCCCGAGGACCCGTCCCCCAGCACGACCCCGCTCCCCTGCCACGGCGGGCTGCAGGACCAGGCTGCAGAGGAGCTGCGGGGCGGCGGTGGCGGCACCGGCCACATAGCAGGAATAATTCCCAAAATCGGGATCGCTGAGGTTCCTCAGCAGCAGGGACACGCCGGCGGCCCCCGGCTGGGGCAGAAGGCGACCCTGCCCCTAAACCGGCTGGTTGGGTTCTCCCGCGGGGGCGCGCCCCGGTCGCGGGGGGGGTGG
>NW_008795680.1:122103-122928 GCF_000699145.1 Aptenodytes forsteri | reverse complement strand
ACTTGCCACTTGCCACCCAGGGAGGCGTGGGTGTCCCACCAGAGCGCCGGGGCTCGGGCTCACGGGTCCCTGGCTCCCGCCGGGCACGAGGGCTCGGTGGCTCCGTTTCCATTAATTTATTAAAATTACTACTATAAACTACTGTTCCCGTAAATTACCACTGCCCTGAGCGGCGGCTCTTTTCTTCTATCACTGCGGTAGAAAATACTACTAGTATTAGTAATTACTAATAGTAATACTAGTAATAATACAGACTAATAGTAATAGTAATAACGCAGGTGATTAGTAATGATGCAGATTACTGCTAGTAATTAGTAATAAAGAAATTACAGATGGCTATAAATCACTGTTGTACTTGCGACGAGGAAAGCGAGAGGCTATCAGAAGTTACTACAAAATTACTACCGGAAAAGCAAATACGTCTTGAACATTGCTAGTTACTCCAAATTACCACTAATAAAGCAACAAGGGTGCTTACGGTTAATTACTTGCATGGACGCATCTGTCTCTGTATTTACTTTGGAGGTGCCGCCACCATTCTGAGGTGCCGCCACCATTTTGAGGTGCCGCCACCATTTTGCGGTGCCGGCTCCCGCTCTCCCAGCCGGCCGGTTCGTTACCGCGCTGCCTCTGCTCCGTGCTCGTCAAGGATGTCCCCGGCTCCCGGTCGCGTTGGTCGAGGATGCGCCGGCTCCCCAGGCCAGCGGGAATCTTCCTCGGACGGTGTTTTTCCGTGGGTCGCCTTTATGGTTGCTCCAACGCTCCATCCCTTGGCCTACGGCCACTCGGGGGGCACCAGGAGTGGGACCACAGCGCCCCCGTGGG
>NW_008795680.1:117799-121930 GCF_000699145.1 Aptenodytes forsteri | reverse complement strand
TCCCTGTGGGTCACCAGGGGTGGGACCACGCCATCCCTGTGGGTCACCTGGAGTGGGACCACGCCATCCCTGTGGGTCACCAGGGGTGGGACCACAGCGTCCCTCGGGCACCTTTCTGGCCTCCTGGTGCTTGAGGAGGAGGAGACCTACCCACATCAGGCCCAAGGCTGCTGTTGTGCCTCCTGAGAGGGTTCATCAATTAAGACACGAGGGCACCGCGCCCGTCACTGTAACAGCGATACGCATGGCGATTCGATACGAGATGGAGCCCAAAACCCACCACCCCGACAGCTAGAAGGAGACCCAATGTCACTAAACCACGCCGTGCCCGTGGCCCCCAGGTCTGGTGGCCAAGACCATGGCCGTGTGTCAACTGATGTCGGCTCAGACCACGAGCAGGGAGGGCTCCTGGTGACAGGTACGGACGCGCTGCTGAACGGCAGTTACGTCGCGTTTGATTTGTTTAGATTCGTTAGCGGGAAAGCAACGAGTGGTATCGATTGGCGCACAAACATCTCCAGGCTGGAAGAGAGTCTACGCGCTTGTCACGCCCAAGGTGATGGTTGCGCTGGAAGCCAAACGTTAAATTTTCAGGCTGAAACACAGAGGGACCAAGACGTGCCACGGTGCAGGCACCTGCCCACCATCGGGGTGGGGTCTCGTAGGCGTCGGTGCCACCAAGCCGGCCCCACCCGGGTGTTGAAGATGGTGGGCCGCCGGCTTTGCCTGGAGCCACCATGGTGTTGGCCAAGTGAGCGCCGTGGGTTGGAAGAGCACTTGAATTTCGTTAAGGACTCAACTGGATTGACCGAAGGGGGTTGGGATCCGTACAGCCAGGTATGTCTTCCGGGCCACGTGTGTCCCAATCATCGTTAGCGCTCAGCCAACCATTACTCTGTGAACTGGTGAAAATTAGGACCGATTAAATTATCGTACCTTTGGCGATTCATATTATTAACACCCCACGCCAGAGGCCAGAGTTCCAGTTGTCAAAAATACCATCGTTTGTAATTGGGGATTAATTACTAGAGGCCCGTGAGGCGTCCGGGTGAGGGTCACCAGGAGCTGGTGTTCGCCCGTCCCCTGTAAATTGGGTGTGATTGCAATGGGGAGCGTAATTACCACGGCTCCTCTTCCCGGCCCAGGCTGAATCCGTGCCGTGGGGTGTCGTAACGCTTCGGAAGGCTGCGGTCGATAATTTGGGGTGCTGGGGAGTAACTATCCCAAATGAGGTTGATACCAGGATGCTTCGGGGGCAGGTTCTGCTGACCGCCCAAATTCGGCGTCTAGCGGTGGCGAAGCGACCCAACAACCTGATTCGTTACCCACCGGAGGAGTCGCATTGGTAAATTGAATGACGCGATTGCCGTCCCGCCCCTGGGAGAAGGGAACGAGCGTTGTTGTCATTGCTAGATGCGACCTAATCTTTATGCGATAACGATTACGAGAGGGAAAGGGAATTAATTACCCTTCTTAACCTGGTACTCCTGGTTTCCCACACGTTGGTTTTGACCCCAGGCCAATTGCCAAACAAGCGATCGGGATGAGGAATAAGGTCGGACCAAGGATCCAGGGAAGACAACCCGAGTAACAGGCGGTTTGGCTACCCACCGCTCGGAAACGAGACGTTCGTTTCCCTGACGGATGACCACCTTCCACGCTGAGCTTCGAAGAGGTGTTTGGAAGGAGAACGGCCTTATTGCAGATGATTAACCCGGACAGTTCGTCCGACGGACAACCGACGATCGTCATTTACACCCGAAGTTGAAGTTACACCGCGGTTGCCATCAAAAGCTTTCCAGGTCGGACGATGGAGACCAGTCATGGTCTACCCGTTGCCTAAAGCAGCGACCACGCCGTCAAGGTCGGGCCCCTCACTACAAGAAGGACGTCGAGGTGCTGGAGCGTGTCCAGAGAAGGGCAACGAGGCTGGTGAGGGGTCTGGAGAACAAGTCTTATGAGGAGCGGCTGAGGGAACTGGGGTTGTTTAGCCTGGAGAAGAGGAGGCTGAGGGGAGACCTCATCGCTCTCTACAACTACCTGACAGGAGGTTGTAGCGAGGTGGGGGTCGGTCTCTTCTCCCACGTAACAAGCGATAGGACGAGAGGAAACGGCCTCAGGTTGCGCCAGGGGAGGTTTAGATTGGACGTGAGGAAAAATGTCTTTACTGAAAGAGTGGTTAAACATTGGAACAGGCTGCCCAGGGAAGTGGTGGAGTCCCCATCCCTGGAGGTATTTAAAAGACGAGTAGATGAGGCGCTGAGGGACATGGTTTAGTGGGCCTGGTGGTGTTGGGTCGACGGTTGGACTCGATGATCTTAGAGGTCTTTTCCAACCTTAACGATTCTGTGATTCTAAGGTGACATTGCCACCATGATACGGGCAGGGACTGGTTGAGGTTTGGGACTCCCTGGTCCAAGCACCAAGTCACGGTTGAGTTTTAAGAAGTCCATTCAGGAACGCCGTTGGGCTGGGGATGATGAGGGATGTGGAAGACCCACCAAATTCCTTGGGCGTCGGCCCGTCTCTGTACATCTTTATTTTTGAAACGTGATCCGTTGTCTGGCGGTGCGCAAACCGTGGTCCTAATCCCAAAGTGACGTATTTCACGTGAGCCTGAGGGCAGGGGTAGGCCATACCGAAACCGCTGCCGCTCTCTAGCCCGGTTGAAACATACTCCCGTCTATTGGGAGTATATTTCGTTAAATCTGCTTGCCGTGAGGACCACAAGCATCTGCCATCCCTCGGGTTGTCCTCGGCGGGCACGTAGCCAGCCCGCCATCACACCATCGGCGGCGGGGAGGGTGAGCCCGCACCATACACCTGTAGGTCACCAGCGCGTTGCGTGGGAGATCAACATCAATGCTTTCGAGGTCCTTTGGGCAAGGGATCTGCTTGGTGGTTCCACCTGGATCCCCGATCCGTGCCCTAGACCTGCGTCATCAGACTAAGCCTTCACGTCCCAGGTGCCCCCTTTGACCCGGTCACGGTGTGCCATGAGCATCAGCATCTTCTGGATCGCGCTGGGCTGTGGGGTTCTCTGGGGAGCGGGAGCAGAGTCTCCCCATCTTTCAAGGATGGGGAACGGGGTCCGTATTTTAAGGGTCCGTCTCCAGCGATGGGTCCGGTATCCAACAGGGAAGGAGCCGGTGGAGGTTTATCCCACGGTGACCACCACGATGGGGAGCCTTGCCGACCCAAGGTTGACCCAAACCACATGGAAACTCATCGGGCTTTATGGGGAGCTCATTGCCGCAATCCCCGTTGGCATCCTCCTTCTGCGAGTCCTCTGCCTAGGCTGAAAGGTCTCCATGTGGTGTTGGGCCATGGCCTGACGTCGTAAAACGTTGCGTATCGATAGACGAGGTGCCTCGTCACGGGTAACCATCCACCCCCCGTCCTCAGAAGCTGCGCTTCTGCGGGTGGGCGATTATAACGACCCCTGGGATTCGGCCTTGCCAGGATCCCTACACGCTCCTCCAAGTCCTGAAGTTCCCGGGACTCGTAGGAGCTCCTCCTCGTCGAAGGGCGACCTCAACTTGGCCGTCCGCTGCGAGGTGCGGGAGGGAATGCACCGCCTGCCACGTTACGCCTAAAAATCGAACACGTTTGGTCCCCGTCATTCACCTTCGGGGATGGAGACGACACCCCCCACCCCCCCACCCCCTCCCTTCCGCATGGGCTGGGGTGTGGTTACACCTTCTCCAGACCTCATCCGAGGAATCCCCTCCCGTTAAAATGCCGTCTAGATGTCGATACGCCGTCGCACTCCCCGGTTCCGGTGGGATTTGTTGGGCTTACGGACGGCGGTGTGGGGGGGGGTGGTGGTGTTACACGGGGAACGAATTTGCTGACTAAGACCCCGTCGCCCCCCACCCTGCGTAAGAGCCAGCGTGGCCTCGGGGCCAACGTGACGTCGTCCCGCACGAGGCGCTTGTTCCGGTGGGATTTGTTGGGCTTACGGACGGCGGTGTGGGGGGGGGTGGGGGTGTTACACGGGGAACGAATTTGCTGACTAAGACCCCGTCGCCCCCCACCCTGCGTAAGAGCCAGCGTGGCCTCGGGGCCAACGTGACGTCGTCCCGCACGAGGCGCTTTCGGGTACAGCCCGTGACAGGAAGGCGGTAGACC
>NW_008795680.1:111298-114187 GCF_000699145.1 Aptenodytes forsteri | reverse complement strand
GCTATGCCGAGGGGCGGCGGGTCCGAGCCCACGGCGGTTCTTCGGTGGGTCTGAGCGCCGCCGGCCGTGGTTATGCCTGTACGAAGATCTCGTTTCGGTCGAAAGAGGGAGATTATTGTTTCAGAGATGATTCCTGTCCCAGGAACGTCCCAAATCTGTGGTCACAGCAAGCGGGCGCGTGGTGTTTGCTGGATGAGGCCTCCTGGCTCTGCCGAGCGCCTGCCTGAGGGGGCCAAGAGCGGGCCCAGGACTCCCAACTTCTGTGCTGTCTTAGAGTAGAAGAGGAGTTAACGATGCTGCAGTTAACCCGGATCCCTTCCTGGGGTAGATAATCGTTTTGCCACGTGCTTAGAGGAGTTCCCGGTCAGCCTTTGGGGCGGAGCGGAGAGTCGGGGATGGGCGAGGGATGCAACGGGATGAAGGAGGTGGGTGAAGAAGACGGACTTCACCCGTACTCCGCCCCAGGACGGGAGGCTGAAGGCGGTTCCTCGGCCTTAGAGGTCTGCGGGCTGCGCTCCGGCTGCCCGCGCTTGGTACAAACTGCCCCACCGAAAGGAGAGCTTGAAGCGCTTGGGACTGATTTTTATTTTTTACTACCCCGACCGCCCGTAAGGATGGGACCTCTCTGCCTGTGGAAAGTCTTGGGGTTTGTTTTGCTCCGCTGTGGTTTCTTTGGGCTCTCGCCTGCGTTGCCGGGGTTGTCTTTAATATAAATCACAGGTGCCCTTACGCGGTTTTAGCCTTTGTCTTCCTGCGAGGCGTCCCTCTGTGCTGCTCCCCTCGGCTGGCTCCGGCTGTCGCGCAAACAGTCTCCCGTGGCTGAACAGACAGTTTCTCTGCGCAGCTCCTTTTGTCCGGCCGCGCAGAGAAGCCGCCTGTGAAGCACCTCAGCTCTTGTGCCGGGAAACAAAGGGGATCCCTTGGCTTTTCAGAAGGGAACATCGCTGCTGTCTCTTCTCAAGAGAAACGCCTTTAGAAGCCCCTTTTCCAGCTCTGGACTGGCTCTGTTGTGTATACAAGGGTGTTTTAAACGCAGGCGGCGGGCCAGCTCGACTCCGGGTTAACAGCATTTCTGCTTCTCGCTTTTTATTTGTGCTTCTGTGGCCTGATCCTCCCAGAGATTTATTTGCCGGGTCTAAGGGTTCGTTCCAGTTATTTTCCAGACCTTTGGGTGCTCTGGAGCACGGCTCGATTTCGTTCAGCACGTTCGGCTTGTTTGAACTACGCTTTACTGAGTTTATTTCAACTTTCAGGCGCAAGCCGGAGGGAGGTGAGCGCTTTCGATAGCATTAACATCATAACAGATAACACGTTTGACTTGCCCAAGGCCTGGGGGGGCCGTCCAGCCCTCGTGGAGAGAAGATAACGACGGCTTCAGAGAGGTGATGTTGCGAGCTCTGCGGCAACGGTTAACGAGGCAGCCTGGAGCGAGCCGACGCCGCGCGCTCGTCGCCCCGGGGTGTCGGCGTGCGCGGTTTTAACCCCGTGGTAAGTGGGAACCCACAGCCGCCGTGGGGTACGAGCGCGCCCCGGCCGTGGTAAAACCGCCCGGTAGTTTTTCTGGTGGGTAGGGGGACGATATTATGCCGCTTCTTAGCAACTTCTCCCTGCGGGTACGAGGTCGTCTGATCCCCGTGGTAAAAATATTGGGTGTGAAGCTGCAGGTAGCTGATGGCTGAGGTCTCGTTTAACCCAATTTTTTCACGAAGGAGATAACGGAAGCTTCGGCTGCTTCTTTACGAGACGGGGCGGGGGAACTGTGCTTAACAAGCCGGGCTAGCTCTGTGCCCGTCGCTGGCGTTGCGTGCTCGGCCCGGCGTGGTGCTGCGGGATTGGCGCTGCCTGTGGCGAAGCAGAGTTTAAAAGCAGGGAACTCTTCCTGCACGTGTCGTGGAGTACGGTAAGAGGATTTGGGACGCGCCGGTGGGAGGTTTGCCGATGGACGGTCGCGGGGCGTTGGCTGGAGCAAGTGCCTGGGAGGTACGCGGGACAGTAAAGGCCTTTCTGCCGCTTTTTTTTTGGGCGCAGAGAGACTCGACTTAGATGTTCAAGCAGCTGCGTTCCTCTGTACTCACGAAGGCGAACATAAATTGCGGCCTTAGCTGTAGCAGGAGCCGGCCAGCTTGCTCTCAGGTTGGAAGGCCGTTCCTGAAATTGAGGCCTTTCCTCCTAACGCAGCTCGTTAGCCGTTGCAGCAGGCACCGTTGAAGATGCAAGCGCTCTTACATAAAGGTATAGAATAGAGGTGCGACGTATATGGAGTTTATAAATGAGTTTATGGAGGTTATCCTGCCAACCCTCCAGCTTATCCTGCCGCCCTCCGTCCTTAGAGCTGCGTGTCCCCCCTCCCCTTGCAGAGGAGGGAGCCGAGGCAGCAGCGGGCCGAGCGTCCTGCCCGTCGCTGCGGCGGGGGCAGGAGCCTGCTCGTGGGACGTGCACGTTGGGCCGTGGCTTTTAGGGGAAGATTGAAAATCAAAACCCCTTTGCTGTCTTTCCGCACCCTTCACCCCTTCTTCTCCCTCTTTAACGATGCGTTCCTGCGGTGTGGCGCGCAGGGCATCGGCGTTATTGAAGGTACCGCCTCGGCGATGAGCTTCAAGTGAGGATTTTGTGTCCGGTGGTTGACGTAAAAATGTAAAAGGAGGGAGCGTGGTGGGTTTCGGTGCCTGACTTCTCTAGGTGGGTCGATAGGGAAAATAACTGGTTCTCCTCTTCAGCTGTTTGCTGACGGCCAACAGTGACGAGCCAAAGGCTTGGAGTGTCGTCTGCTGATCATAGAATCGTAGAATCACGGAATCACCAAATGGTTTGGGTTGGAAGGGACCTCTAAAGCTCATCTAGTCCAACCCCCCTGCCCTGGGCAGGGACATCTTCAACTAGATCAGGGTG
>NW_008795680.1:102974-110667 GCF_000699145.1 Aptenodytes forsteri | reverse complement strand
AAAGTCTGCCGCCATCTCTTTTATAAGCCCTCAAAGCAGTGGCTGCACCGACCAAGCGCTCGTTTATCGTGGCTGTTTTTGTAAACAAGGCCTCCTCGCCTCTCGAGCTGGATCAAGTCACTTGGCTTTAATAACCCGAAGGTCCTTTTCTTTGGACTCTCTTCGGTTCACATCCCTGTGCAAATGACACCCGGCACTGAATGTTTCTTAAATATCCGTTATCAGGCAGGATAGCGCTCGATTAGATGCACGTGAGCAGTTTGTGCCTCTTCGATAGTTGAGCGGTTCGGTCTCGGTTGGTCCCGTCCCATTTGCCGCCGCTGGGACGGGCTCTCGGGGTTGGGCTGCCGCTCTTTTTTTTTGATTTTTTTTAATTTTTTTGTGCATTTCTGGAGTCGTGACGTTGTCGTAAGATCTCGCCGTTTGCCGGGACGGTCGTCACACGCCAGAGCCCTCGCGGGGACCAGAAGCTAAAGCTTCAACGTTAGTTCGCGCGTGCCTGAATCGCTCCGTGGCGCTGACAGGGCGCTGCTCAGAGGTGTCGGTAAGGTCGCCGGCAGCGATCGGCTCCGGCGGTTCGGATTTGTCCATCTGCTCCCCGCCGCCCCGCAGCATCGTTTCTTGCCTTTTAACTGCTAATTGTTTCAGGGGAACGAGGCGTGCCCTAAGGGAGTATCTTGAAGAGCAGTTGTGAGCTTGCCTGTGTCTTGTACGGCGCTGAAGAGGTCGGCTGTAGGCAAAAGTTTACCGAAACCACAGAATTTGAGGATCATTCAACCAGCGAAACTACACTGTGTGTCTGGAGTTCCGTAAAGGCTAATTCCAGACTAGCTGGGGCTTCTTTAATGCGGAAGAGCCGGACCAAATGCAGGGGTTAAACTCGTTTCAGATGTGCTCAGCTTTCTGATCCTGATTTCTTAAGTGTTTCTTCATTAGCTTGTCTTTGGAGCGGAGCCTGCCTAAAATGTGGGGCGCAGATAAGCAGCTGCGAGTTGGTGCGTTGGGGTTGGGGTTTGTTGTGGGTTTTTTCGGTGTGGATTATGCGTAGGTTGGTTTGTGATTTAATGTTGATTCCTAAAGTGCTTTCCAGGAGGCGGAAATGACATGTGGCTCGTAGCCAGACAGGGTTCATGGAACTGACTCGTTCTGATACGGATTTCCTTTGATCTGTCCGTAAAATTAATTTATTGGTAATATTGGGTAGAAGTATAACCCCTAATTAAATTAAAAAAAAAAAAAAACCAAACGACTTTTACCAATTGACGCATGCTGGAAATAATTTTGGAATCCTTTCCCAAACGACTTTAAGGGAAATGAAATCTCGCTGCCCTTGCAGCCCGCCGTCGGTGTGCGTGTGTGGGGAGGGGGCCCACGAAACGCATGAGAAACAGATCGTCTCTGCGGGGAGAACCCGGGAGGAGAACAAAGGCAGGCGCTCGCCGGCTTCCTCCTTCTTCGCAAACGCCGTTTAAAGCTTTTTCATTTTAGGACGGTGACAAGAGAGGTCAACGTATAATCCCCGCGTCGCCCGCAAGCCAAGCGGGCGAGGGAGCCTTTGGGTGCCGGTCGGCTGCGGCGTCCGACGTGGCCAGCTCTTACCATCCCCTCCCGAGTTCCTCCAAGGTGTAAAAGCAGATGTTACAGATTCGGTTTAGCGTCCCGGACAGCCTAAATTTGTTCGGCGGCATCACGTCGCTCTTCCTCTGCTGTGTGCTTGTGGCTTGGTGCTGCCTGTCGCTTTGAGGCTGGCCTGGGTTGGGGTTGTCCCACCAAGAGGGACCCTTCATCCCAAACCAAAGAGCTGCCTGCCGAACGCCGCGGGTGGCCCCGGCAGTCCTGCACCGGCTTTGCCCCCGCGCTCCCTCCCGCTGCTGGGTGGCACGGGCACGGTGCCGGAGATGCGGCCGAGCTGCTGGCAGGCCACGCGGCTGGAGAACGTCAGGCTCATCGCTCTTCTTAAATGCCAAGACCAATTTTCCCCCTTCCCTACCTGAAATGACGTCGCAGGATCGCGGGAAAAGGCGCCGTTGAGGGTCTCCAGTCCACCCCCCTGCTCGGAGCTGGGCTGGCTTCGAGCTTAGGTCTGGGCCTGTGGCAGTGATGGTGGGGCGGAGAAGACTTGACTTTGAATGCACCGCCTTTTGCCCGAAGCTTGCTTGAGCTCGGTGCGGTGATGTCCATTAGAACCGTCCTTCAGAAGCCCGTACGAGACCCTGGGGAGAGGCTGCTCAATAGCTGAGAGGGTTTGCCAGCTGGCTTGGCTTGGGAATTACGACCTTGGGCGTATCGCGCTTTGGAGGTACCGCTTGACCGAAGAATGGAAACAGACCGCCCTTTGTCGGAAGGCCGGGGTGTAAGAGAAACACTTTGTGGCTGCCTTTCAAGCGTGAGGCCTCCTCTGTTTTCACAGCTTTATGGCTCGAGCCAGCCTTTGTCTAAAAAGGATCCATAAAATTTAGGGCTGTGTTAGGAGCTCCTCTGGCCGGTGCTTCGGCTTTCGTGTGGCTGGAAGATTTGTTCTGCGAGTAACTCTTCTGCTAGCTGGGATTGGATGGACCGGACGCTCCTTTTTCCCAAGTTGGCTTCTCCAGAAGGACTTGCTTGTCATTGAAGGTTTCTGGCTGGAACGAGCGAAGTTGAGCTGATACGAGCTCTCTCCAGCGTTAGCAGCTGATGTGGTGCAGCAGTGGGTCCCTCCGTCTCACTCGTGGTCTCCTGCTCTGTGCTGGGAGATTAAATTCAGGTGGAACTTGCTTGTTTCTGGTGACCATCGAGTTCTAAACGGGGTTTGGGGCTGAGGGAGCCGCTGGGGCCTCCACAGCTGCTTAGAGCCGTCTTGCACGTCCTTTGGTTAAGTGTACGTAGCCAAACTCCGTGAATTTTCTTAAATTCGCATCTCAAGTCTTTCGGTGCCTCGCGTTCTGCGCCGAAGGGCTGCAGCGAGCACCTCTGCGGGACGCTCGTCTGTCTTCAGACTCGGGCTGGTCAACGCCAAGTGCGGGTTTTCAGGGATGCATCCTGCCACGCTCCATCAAGCGACGGCGGCTCTTGAGATGTCCGGGGAACTTTTTGTCTCTCTGTCCGGCCCTCGTCCTTCAAAATACGTGGTGCCCCTTTCACTGCCCTCTTCCCACCTCCGCTGCCTCCAGGGTCTCATCAGCTGAACTGACGTCGCTTCTGGCAGTTGGTGGGCCTGGAGGAGTAGGTGGTGGGAATCGGCCACGTCCCTCAGGAGCTGCAACGTTAGCTGGCATAAGCTGGTTCCCGTACGGATGGTCGCTTTATAGTACTGGGGCCAGAAGGTGACGCGGTGCCAGCAAGGGGTCCTCCTGCGTGGGCTGGAGACCAGCTGAGGTATCCCCAGGGAAGGCGGCGGTCCCTTTTCTCCCGGAGATTTCTGGTGTGGAAACGCTGTGGTTTGGGGACCGGGCCCACAGCTGGAGCTGGGGAGACGGTTCTGCGCCGAGGCTGGTAGACCTAAAATTCTTCTGCCTCTCGGGCGGTGCGTCTTCTCCTGAGCAGAAGAGGCGAGGTTACTTAGCTTTGAGAGCCGCTTACGGTTCCCGACCTCCCATTTGAGGTCCTTTTTGACTTTCCTTCTAGCTGCAAACCGCCCGGCTCTTCTCTCCAGGCACGACGGGCCTTGCCAGCTCCGTTTCCACCCAGCTCCGGGGCTGAGGCTCCCTGCGTCGAGGTTCTTGCATCGAGGCTGCGTTTGTGTAAGAGCTCGGACGGCATCGTCGCCAGCGCTGAAGAGCAGCCTTAACGTGGGGGCGCGCGGCTGCTTTTGTGGATAAGCTTTGTGAGGATGGGGCTGGGGGGCTTGGCGTGGGCGTGGATGGTTGGGGCACGGGGTACTCGTTCTGCTCAGCTGCGTTTTCCTTTCCCCTCCCTTGGAAGAAGGTTTTTATTTATTACTTATTTAAAACTTGCTGCTCTGATGCTTTGTTCGTGAATCTTAATGCTTCCGTAGCAGGCTCCTGTCCTCCAGCTGATGATCTCTGCCCTCTGGATGCCACCGGCACGGTGAAACTCGCTAGGCGTCGATCCCCTTTCCTCGCAGAAAGGTGACGGAACGGCAGTAAAACGACGAAAAATACACTTGATCTTTTTGCAGACGTTTTCGGTTATAATCTTCTGGGGTTCCGACGCTACAAGTCGTCTCTAAACGAATGCCTTCTCCTCTGCCTGTTTGTTAAAATTGGAAGAAATGCTGCTTTATTTTTTTTTTTTTTGTGTTAAAATTGGAAGAAATGCTGCTTTATTTCTTTTTTGTTTGCGGGGAGGGTTTTTTCTTTGGGAAGCGGGTCCCGAGGCTCGCCTTGTTTACGTCTTCGTCCCCTGTTGTTACAGCCCTGTAAACACCCGGCTCCTATTTCATCCCGGTGTTAAATGTCACGCCGCAAACGTTCAGCGCTTTGGCGTGGGGTTTTGGTTTTCATCCGCCTCTAGAAGGCAGGCGCATCGAGACAAAGCCCTTTGGGCGGTCAGCGGTGAGGGCTTGAGCCGCCTTCCTGGTTTCTGCTCGTTCCTTTATTGCTCAATTTTTTACATCAAAAGTAAGGTCTGAACCCCGGTACGAAGTTAGGCAGACGGTAAAAGAAAATCTTACTCGCGTGAGGAAGACCATGCGCAGGTAGATCCTCGGGGGCTGGAGGAAGCCAAACTTTTAAGCCCGCGGACTCTTGACGTGGCGATGGGGACGGCAGCTCATGATTTGTTTCTAACATTGCAAGGCCGCTCGGCTCCTTCCTCCCTGGGAGTTTCGGTATGTCTGCGCAGGAGCACTGTTTGCTTCCGACTGTAAACCAGCCTCATTTTTTCTGTAAAAAATCCTTCCATAACGTGATGGCGACATCGTATCTGAGCTATTTATAACGTGGTTGGTGTTAGCCCCCGAGTACAGCAGTCTACAGGCAAACGCCTTTGCTCTGGAAGGGTCTGGGCGGTTGGATGTAGGCGACGTTATGCAACAAAAATGAAAAATAGTTTGGGTTGGAAAGCGAAGACTGTTTTAGTTTGATCCGATAGTTGATAAGGTCCTCGGGGGTGTCACCCTCCGTGTGGTTAGGGAGGGGGACGTTGTCGCCCGGGCTGGCTTAGTTCATCTTCACGGGATCTCTCTGGAAACCCGGCTGGAGCCGAGTCTGCTCGTAGGTGAGAACGAGGAACGAGCCTCTATTTTCGAAACTTCCAAGACGGGCTGAATGGTGCGCTTGCAGAAGAGCCTTTTCTGCCCCACAGTACTCGTATGGTCTCAGTGGGAAGGCAATTTTTATTTAAAAAACAAAAATCCGCAAGGCTTGAGATGGTTTGCGGAGATCCTCCCTGCGCAATCTGGCGGAGGTGGTACGTCGTCTTCCTTCCCACGAGCGCGTGTTGTCTGGGGGACGCTCTTAACTCGCTCTTTTTAGCGGTCGGGGGGGTCAGCGCTAGAATCTAAAATCGTTCTCCTCTAACACCTTGGAAATACTTTGTTGTCACGTGCCCAGACAAGATTCCCCAAATAACGTTTGTCTCCCGAGGTGCTCGGCCGCTCTCTGATCGCTGGCGAGATGCGTTCTTCTTTGCGGCGAGGTAGAGATTGGGTATTTGATGGCTGCAGCCAAAGACTAAGAATTTATTTATTTCCCAACCTGACGTTTCTTTAAGGTCTCCCTTACCTGTTCTGCTGCCGTATACGTCTGTTCTTGCTAAATACTACTTCAGGGTTGGGTTTTTCCCCCCTGTGTGTTGGTTGGCAGCCCAAGTAATCATCGTTGGAGCTGTCTGAGGGCGCGCGAGCCAACGGATTCCAGCTCTTGAAGGGTTTATGTAGTTTTTGAATATGCTGCCGTAAATTTTGGGCATGCAAATAGCTGCTTTTAGTGCCGTCAGTCGTTAGCGATCGCAAAACCACTAACGATTTTGCCGTCTTCGTTGAATCAGTGACTTCCAGACGGTTAGATTGTCGCTTGTATAGCGGAGCTGGGGCGCTCTGGCTTTGGTTTTGCCGTCCTCCTTGGTAGGATCTCCTCACACGCTTGCTGCCGAGTCCCCCTTTCGGCCGCCGTGTCCGTGACTGTTCGGTTCTAAACGCTGTGGAAAATATGTGCCCATTAATACAGTTATAGAATCATAGAATCATAGAATCATTGAGGTTGGAAAAGACCTCTAGGATCATCGAGTCCAACCGTCGACCCAACACCCCCATGCCCACTAAACCATGTCCCTCAGCGCCGCATCTACTCGTCTTTTAAATACCTCCAGGGATGGGGACTCCACCACTTCCCTGGGCAGCCTGGTCCAATGTTTCACCACTCTTTCAGTAAAGAAATTTTTCCTTACATCCAATCTAAACCTCCCCTGGCACAACTTGAGGCCGTTTCCTCTCGTCCTATCGCTTGTTACCTGGGAGAAGAGACCGACCCCCACCTCGCTACAACCTCCTTTCAGGTGGTTGTAGAGAGCGATGAGGTCTCCCCTCAGCCTCCTCTTCTCCAGGCTGAACAACCCCAGTTCCCTCAGCCGCTCCTCATCAGACTTGTTCTCCAGACCCCTCACCAGCCTCGTTGCCCTTGAGTTGAGAGGGTTTTTAATACGAGTCGCAGAGGGTCTGGTGTGATTCTAGCTGTTGTAGTTATTTAGTTTCTTAAGAAGGGCTCTTTATTTATTACTAGCTTGGGAATTACCTGGTGAGTATAAATAAACCCACAGGGATGTTTCCGTCAGAAATGCGTCCAAATCTTTCTTACTACCCGGTTTGAAGTTTTTACAGGCGAGTTACACGCCAATAATAGCTGGAGTTATTGGAGAAAGCTTATTTAACAGGCCGTGGTCACAGAGGGAGCTGGAAAGGAAGGATCAAAGCCTGGTGACGACAAAGGAGCTCGTCCGAAAGGAGGCAGCTCCTGAAAGACTCTCCCCTTGAACGTCGCGAGGGGTGGCTTCGAAGCCTGCTGAGCACCCCTTGAAGCGAGCCCGGCCGGCCGCGTGTCCCTGGGCAGTCTCGGCCGGCCGCCCCCCAGCCTGTTGCTGCAGCGAAGTTCGAAGGTAAAAGCGATTTCGCGGCATCGGCCCGAGGTCGGAGACGAGGACTAGCAGCCAACCTCACGCGTGGCCGGGACGTGACGGGGACCGGACCAGCGTTTACGGTGAGGTTACGGTCCCGCGAAGAAAACGCGCCGCGTCCCGTTGAAAGCTGCGAAGAGCGAAGCCCTCCTGCTCCCGTCTGGATGCGGCAGCAGGTTGTGGCAGGGATGGAGCCCCCCCGCCGCTGAGGCGGAGCGTGAGGCGACTACTGCGCTTCTTTTTGGGGCTCTTTCCGTTGTATTTGGATGCAATTGTTTGCTCGAATTTTGCTGAGTTGGGCTAAACGGAGAAGGGGAGAGGAGGTGGGAGAACACCAGAGCGCCGAGCGTCTCGGGGTGGTCTGAGGGTCCCTGACATGCGTCGGTCTCCCGTCTGGGTACTTTTGGGTTTGACAGTCAGCTCAGGTACTACGTTACGGGCTAAAATGGCTGTAGAACTATCTTCCAGCAAAATTTTGGGGAGTAGATTCAGGAGCTGGGCCCTGTGCTAATATTGACTCTAAAGAAATCGGAATTTTACTTTGCCGTATGCCAAAGAGACTGGGAATAAGACTGGATCATCCTGACCTTGACCCGAAGTCTTGAACAACCTGGCAAAACCGCTCGTGGCCTCGTCTCTTCCC
>NW_008795680.1:102319-102590 GCF_000699145.1 Aptenodytes forsteri | reverse complement strand
TGACTGTCGAAGGAACCCTCCCCGGAAAAAAACAGAGGGGGGGGGGGGGGGGTGCGTGTGTGTTTAATTACTGAATCCAATAAACTGGGGTACGGGAGCGCTCGCGGGGGGAGCTCGCTGAACCACCAAACCGGGATTTATCGGCGTAACCCCTGCGCCTGTTACGTCTTTCTGGCTGCGCGGTCCGTACCCGTTTTGCCGATGCAGGATCGAATTGTCGATAACCGATGTGGCTCTTTACTCGGAAGGCGTTAAAAGCAGCCGGGAAACA
>NW_008795680.1:100930-102293 GCF_000699145.1 Aptenodytes forsteri | reverse complement strand
GGGTTTTTTTTTTTTTTTTTTTTAAAAAAAAAGGGTATCCAGCCATTGGAACGACTGGCCAAAGGTTGTGATCGAATCTCCTTCGCTAACGAGGCTGAAATGAGGGCTGGAAGGGTGTTTTTTTTTTAAAAAATGGAGAGGTTTTGTTTCACGCTGGATTCCTGCGCCTTAAAGGGTGTCGGAGACGAGGGCTGCAAAGCCGTGGCCTCATCGCAAGGTTCAGGCTCAGCAATGCTCATCTGAAGTCTGCTTCCAGCTTTCGGCATCAGCTGAATTTTGTATTTTTTAACGGCGCTAAACGGAAGAGCAGTAATCCTGCTCTCTTACAGAGACATCAGCTCATCTTTTTAACGCACCCTTAGGTTCCTGCAGTGCAAAAATTCCCAGTGTTTGAGTTCAGTCGAGTGAGACGTCGGTCTGTCTTATTTTATCTTTCCGTGCTTAGGCTGGGGACGGGGCGAGGGTAAGGCCAAGGCGCCCTTGTGCGGAGGGCACTCGAAGTTTGAAAAATAAAAATACCCGAGACCGAGACGTGGGGTTTATGTCGGCCCTGATGCACCGGGGACGTCTGACCGAGCTCTCCTTTGATTTCCAGGGGTTTTCACGCGGGTAGCCTGCATAACCTCCTGCACCTCATGAACCGGATTTTCAACCGAAAAAAAAAAAAACAACCCCAAAACCCCCCAAAACCCCTCTAATTTTCCCTAACGGGGTATCGGCTGGGGGGGGTTGGTTGTGACGCTTGTGCTGACTCGCCGAGTCCTGCGCTGCTGGGCAGCCCGACGCAATGCGACGCTCTGCTTCCCTTATAGGTAATCGGGGGTGAGCGGTGGGCGCATCCCAAAAAGCTCCCCCCCAGCGCCTAAATGCAAGCTTGGGAGGAGAAGTTTGTGACTGGGAAGGCGACAGCCTGGATCTGCTTTTCCACGTGGATGTTTCCTCCAGGTGGAGTTACGGGAATGGCTTTTTTTTTCCCCTTTGGATTCCTGTTCGTCCTGGCGGCTTCAAGTGCACGAAGAACGGCAACGTCCACACCTAGCAGTGGCCGGTATCACCACCTGGATTTTTGCTTCTAAAGTGTTTTTTAAAAGGCAGACAGACAGAATCCTTTGTACCGTAGACGATTTTAATATATTCAATTTATTTAATCGTTCCCTTCGCTCTGCTGTCGGACCCGGATAGACTTTGTGTATATATAAAGCCCTCCTCCGTGGCGGTTGTGGGGTCCTGCCTCGCTGGCAGTTAACAGGAGGCTTTTCGGGATCTCCTCCTTTTGGGGTGTGACGTTTGCGCGCCTGTAACGTTGGTTGGAGCTGCCTTTGATCCCCCCCCCCCCCAAAAAAAAAAAGAAAAAAATACTTGC
>NW_008795680.1:91458-100836 GCF_000699145.1 Aptenodytes forsteri | reverse complement strand
AGTCCGATGGGTTTTGGACGCCGTCAGCCTGTTCCTTCCGAGCGCCTGCGGCTGATGTGTAGCAGCTTTCGGGGTGCGGGGCCGGGGGGGGGTGGGCTGAGGCACTTGATGGTTGTCAACGCGCATGGGGTGAATCGTGCGAATTGATTAGTTCGAGCTTAAGCGTGCACAGAAATTCAGATTTCGAGTGTTTTGGAAAAATAAGGCATTCGTCGTAATCTTTAAGAAAAAAACCGAATGATCTTACCAAAACTAAAATGTGTTGCAGATGTTTCGGGAAAGGAGGAGTATTTTACCGACCGTCTGAGTCCTTTGAAGATCTCTTTCCTTAACAGGAGTCCCCGGGTCCGAGGGTTTCTTCCCAAGCCGTGCCGAAGTGCTCCGGCGCTGGCCGTGCCGTCCCTTGGTGGGGTTTGGCGACGCTTGGTGGCCCGGCCAAGCTTTCCTTCCCCGACTGGCTTCGTTCTCCCACCGAACCCGCGGGAGCAGCAGATGCTTCAGCAGGTCTAAACGGTGCCTGGGGTGTAAAGGGCTCGTCCCCCGTGGCTGCCCGTTCCCCCATCTCGGCGAGGCGAGGGCGGCACGGGGTCTGCCCGGCGGTGCCCGCCGGTCCTCTGGCTCACCCAGCTCGCTCTCCCTGCAGCTTCTGGTCCGGCGCAAAGGGCAAAGCTTTCGGTCTCGTCCCAGCCAGGCGGCCGTTGGTTGCCTCTCCGAGGCCGGGCAGACAATGGTTTCCCCTCGTCGCTGGCTCTCCTCCGAGCTCTTCGGCGCATCCGTAATCTGCTGTGGAGTTGCCGGTCCCGGTGTGCGCTCCGAGACGGGCCCGGTGGCTTCAATCTTGCAATTACATATCGCTGTTTTGATCTGGGGAGACTTTTATCTGGTCCTCCTTTTTCCATTTGTCCCTCGCTGGGCTCTCTCCGGTTTTATTGCTGTGTAATAGGCGCAGCGATTATCCACCTTAGCCCGAAAAAGCCTCTTTTGTTGCTCTTTACTGCAAGGACGGGCGTCAGATCCGCTCTCTAATCTGCCCTCCCGGAGGGATTGTGGTAAGTGAGGCCATGAGCGTCCCCGCCGATGCCAGGCGTGTGCTGGAAGCCGATCTGCTCCTTCAACTCATCCGGCGGGTGTCGCTGCCCCGGCACCTCCGTTAGCCACCCCCCGCGGCCTGAGCTGCGGCAGCAGCGCGGCAGGGACTCTCCTGGTGAAAATGATGGGGGTGTTTTGATGGAGAAGGACCCGTTTTCATCTGGGGGAATTCGGGCTTTCCCTTACTGCCACCTTAAGCCTGCTGGTACCTACTCGGTTTGCTCCACGTTCCCCTGCCCGCTCTCTGACGATGCCGTGCTTCGCCTCCAGGTCCACGCCTGGGAGATCTCTGACCAGTTGCTGCAGATCCGTCAGGATGTGGAGTCGTGCTACTTCGCGGCGCAGACCATGAAGATGAAGATACAGACTTCCTTCTACGAACTCCCCACGGACTCCCACGCTTCGTTACGGGACTCTTTGCTGTCCCACATCCAGAACTTGAAAGACCTGTCGCCGGTCATCGTAACCCAGGTAGGTGCCGCGCAGAGGGGTGGAAGGAGCTGCTCTGTAAATGTCTGTGAGCGAGAGAGGTCTGAGGCTGCTCTCGGCAGTAAAGCCTGGACCGTCCAGTCCTAACTCGCAGTTGAGAGCAGGCTGGTAGCCGCAGGCTTGTGTCCCAGCCCTGCTAGAGCTGTTCCTCACAGTAACCGCTCGCCTGCGGGTCACACCGATGGTGGCCGGCTCCGGCTTTTGTCGCTTCTGACTCTTTCTGAAGCAAAGCCCTTGGTCTCCCTGGGTTGCTTTTCCTCCAACATGGAGAACAGAGCAGGTCGATGCCTGCAGCCAGCCCGGTCGTGCCTTCCCCGTACAGGATTGTTTGCCCTCCTTCGTTATTCGGTGCCATTAGTTAAATCAATTACTTTATCCTGTTGTTTGCCGTTTGGAGAGGGTGAGAGGAGGAGCAGCCATTCCTGGGGTTTTTCCCTGTGCTCTCCAACAGAGACAGAAGGTTGATCCGCCCCGCAGCGCCCCGGGTGACCGGGGGGATTTCTCCCGAGGCCCTGGCGTGTTCTCGGAAATCCCTTTGCTCTCCGTACGGCATTCCCGTTACCCCTACTCCTCATCGACGCGGCTCCGCGGCGCAGACTGAGGCGAGGGTGCCTGTTCGGCCCCTAAATAGCCCAGCGGAGAATATCACCCCATCGGGGCGGTGGGCGTTCCGCAGTTGACCACAGGGATTTGCGCGCGCGACAGGGATATTGTGAATTAATACCCTGCCTCTGCAGGCTCGGAGTTACCTGCCGGCCCTGCCGAGCTCAGGATGTTCTCCTGTGCTGTCGGGCAGATTTCATCAGTCACCACACTTAGCTGTGTTTCGTTTTTTTGTTCTTTTTTTTTTTTTTTCTTTTTTTTTTTTTCTTTTTTTTTTTTTTTTCTTTTTTTTTTTTTTTCTTTTTTTTTTTTTTTTCTTTTTTTTTTTTTTTCTTTTTTTTTTTTTTTTCTTTTTTTTTTTTTTTCTTTTTTTTTTTTTCTTTTTTTTTTTTTCTTTTTTTTTTTTTCTTTTTTTTTTTTTTTTCTTTTTTTTTTTTTCTTTTTTTTTTTTTCTTTTTTTTTTTTTCTTTTTTTTTTTTTCTTTTTTTTTTTTTTTTTTTCTTTTTTTTTTTTTCTTTTTTTTTTTTTCTTTTTTTTTTTTTCTTTTTTTTTTTTTTTTCTTTTTTTTTTTTTTTTTTTTCTTTTTTTTTTTTTTTTTCTTTTTTTTTTTTTCTTTTTTTTTTTTTCTTTTTTTTTTTTTCTTTCTTTCCTCTTGCCCTTTCAGCTTGCTTTAGCAATAGCAGACCTTGCCCTGCAAATGGCGTCTTGGAAGGGCTGTGTACAAACACTGGTTGAAAAGTAAGTAGTCGTTCCTATCGTTAAACTCTAAATTGTTCCTTGAGTAAATGTTGAGTGGGTGGGCCTGCACGGTCCAAAAAGGCACGCAGCGGCGAACGGCCCGACGATAGGAAAGCTTGCTTGCTTTCTTGATTAATAATTTAAAGCGTTTTGGATCGTGGGCAGGGAGATGGGCTGGAGGGAGAGGTGGGTCTGTCTGTGGCTCTGCGCGACAGAGGGGCCGTGCGCGCTTCCGTGGACGCGGCTCTCTGAGCCTCAGCGATTTCCCTCATCCCTGTTTTTGTTACGTGGTGATCCCTCATCCCCTCCCGGCGTCAGCCGTAGCGCAGGAGCGAACAGGGAGGTCGAGTCGGTCGCCGCCGCTGTCGGGTGTCCCGAGGCGCTCGCTGGGCTGGTGCAGTAACGCCCAATTTCTGCGTGACAGCGCTTTTCGCTGTCCTCTGTTTGCCGACGCGGGATGCCACACGCTGAGACTGTCTCGTTCGGGCAGATCACCGTGCTGAGGTGGTCCCGTGGTATTTCTGTAGCGGGAGGGAACTCGATTTGCCTGGGCGATGGCACTTGGACGTGATGTGCTGGTGGGCTGGGAAAGCTTTTGCCATTTTTCCGTTGAAACTCTTGAGCTAAACCACTGACAGAGACTCCTCTCGACAGCGCTCTGCCCTCGCAGCTGGGCACTGGAGAGCGTCTGCGATAACGCTTGCGCTGAATCTCTTTGAAAAGCCCCTCCGTCTCTCGCGGTGCTGTTAACCTTCTCGCCGGTATGCAGGTTTTCTGCGCACGCTTGGCTCTCGCCTGCCTTCACGCACTGTCCTTTCTCCCCGTTGTTTCAGGTACAGCAATGACGTTACATCGCTGCCCTTTCTGCTGGAAATCCTCACGGTGCTGCCAGAAGAGGTTCACAGCCGATCCTTGCGCATCGGAGCCAACCGCCGGACTGAAATCATAGAAGATCTGGCGTACTATTCCAGCACGGTCATCTCTCTGCTGGTAAGGAGACCGAGCAGCGACCGAGCCCCGGTCAGCTGCTAAAGAAGTTCATGCGGCTTCTTCTCCCCCCTCCACATCACTGGTCCAGATTATTCCAGGTTGGATGCCATCAAAAAGCTGGTCTGTGTGAAACAAGCTGATTTTCTGTATTTCGGTTCCAAGCAGATCAAAATCACGGTCAGGTCCCTGGTGTCAGCACTGGAGTGAAAACGGAGCTGGTTATGGAGACTTAATAGCTTTCTCGTCCTCTCAGCTGGACTCTCCGTGTGAGGACTGCGTTGTTTTAGCTGGCGGTACGGAGCGTGGTGCGTCTTCTGGCGCTGTATGTTTTTAGTTCAGGACTTTCTTTAGTCTCCTGGACCGTCGGTTCGGTCGCTGGCTAGGACTGGAGTCCTGTGCAGGCTGAGGTAGTTTCGGGTTATTTGGTGGTTAAGCAAGAAATTGCTTCAGCCCATTATGGGGGTGTGTGTGTATGGGGGTGTGTATGTAGATCTCTAGATCATCTCTAGATCATCTCTAGGTTCACACACACGTCTCTCTCTCTCTGTGTGGTAAAAGAAGGGCATGCAGGTACTTAAAGCCTGTGATTTCTCTCTCTTCTCATGCCCCTTTCAAACGTTAAGTACGTACCTAATTTCTGCCCGTCGCGTGATGAGCTGAGGTTATGCCTTTAGCTGCAGGTCACAGTTAGCACTGGCCAAGCAGGGAGACTGCAGCTGCATCTCCTGGTTCTTCTTCAAAGGCCTCCTCTTCCAGGGAGCACTCACGCTCTCCAACGACGAGAGTGTTGTGGGCCCCAAAACAGGGCAAGTTTGGGGAGGAGTGAGTAAGCGTTGAGGTGAATTGCTTCAGGGACTGGAAAGAAACGCTCCTTGCTGGCTCCTTCCTTTCCAGAGAGGCTTCTCGTGTTCGTCAGTGGTGTTTGAGCTCAGTAAATGAGTAGCCAACCTGGTCCCTGCCTCAAGCTTCAAATGGGAGCGTGTGCCGTAGCCGCTAGAGCTTCCCGTAAATGTCTACCCTTCCACGGTGCTTATCTAAAGAAGGAAAGATCATGTACCCTCGGCAGCGCGTATCGAGTCTGCAGTTCCACCAAGCAGCTGGTTAATGTCGCCGTGCTCCAGATGGAGCCGAGGTTTGGTGTGTTTAATTGCGGTGTCCCGTCAGCAGTCGTCTCTCTGCTCTGCAGCCCCATCTTCCCGTCCTTGGCTGCCCTGCACGCTGGGGTCTGTGGTCTCCCCGTCTCTCTTCCAGCCGCCTCCCTCTTGCCCTGCTAGCCTGCTGGTCAGTAGTCCTTTGTCGATGGAATTGTAGCTGTTGAAGATAGAAGGAACCTTAGGACCCTTAATACTTCATCCCCGTGAAGTGACCCGTGTTTTGCTGTGCGTTTTTGATGCCATTTCTCCAAATCGCAGAATTTCAGTCTCCCTTTGACACACGCCTACCCTTCGCTGTTAGGCTGTCCTTTAGATTTCCTTCTCGTCGATGAGCGAAACTGTAGGGCTTTAGTTTTACATGTGCCCGTGTTCTCTTCTCCTCAATTAATACTTCTTCACGTCTTTTCTAGCTCTGGCATGCAGCATCTTTGCGCGTCCCCGGTACCGTGCCGCACAGAAATAGGCGGGGGGCTCTGGGCTTGCTCTCAGGAGCCGGGGAGAAGGGGGATGCCCTCCCTGGGATTTGATTCTCTGCCCAGAGAAGCCTCGCTTCTTGCAGTGCATCGCTTCGTCTTCCTCCAGACCCGTGTGACCTGCCATTTCATTTATCCCCTCCTGCCTCTCAGATGTCACCTGCGGTCCCTCCCCGACATCCCTTCCCTCTCTGAATCCCCTTCTCTGATGGGACCCGACACAAACTCAACCCCCAGCAGTTTCCCTTTGTTTAATTTGGAGAAAAGGGTGGAGCAGGGGTTAAGGAGGGCTCAGTTTAAGTTTGCGCCTGGCCTGAAACCCTCGCAGAAGGTCCCCGTTCTGTTTCCACGCTGCTTTTTGCGGGGCTGTGGTTAAGAAGGCCACAGAGAGTATCTGGAACAGAGGTACGAGCGTGGCAGATGCTTCTGGTGGATGTTTCGTGTCTGTGCAATGTCTGGCTTTGGCTCTTCCCACGGCGGCCTGGGAAGGAGGCTTCATTTTCCGGAGTTACTCCGGTAACTCCGAAGGAAGGGGGATCGTGACAATCAAGGATCATAGAATCGTTTGGGTTGGAAAAGACCTTTAAGATCATCGAGTCCAACCGTTAACCCAGTGCTGCTGAGCCCACCACTAAACCATGTCCCTCAGCGCCACATCTACACGTCTTTTAAATACCTCCAGGGATGGGGACTCCACCAGTCCCCCAGGCAGCCTGTTCCAGTGCCTGACAGCCCTTTCGGTGAAGAAATTTTTCCTCACGTCCAATCTAAACCTCCCCTGGCGCAACTTGAGGCCGTTTCCTCTCGTCCTACGTATCAGGAGACAGAGTTGAGCTATGTCCTCTGCTCGGTAGCTCAGGTCTTGCTTGGGAAGGCTCTCTTCCCCCCTTGAGCTGCATTTATCACAGCAGAGGTCCATGCCGTTACCACCACAGCCATTAGGGGAGCCCAGTTCCACTTTTTCCGTAGCCTTAGTTGTCTTCGAACGAGTCCTCACTCAGTTCTGAAACTCTTTTCACCTTCCCCAAATCCCTGCGCCCTGCCGTCCCTCCCAGCCGTCTCCAGCCCTCGGCTCTCTTCCTAGGACGTCTCGGAGAAGTCTGGCTGTCGCATCGGTGAGACAGGCAACATCACCTCGCCCCGGGCTGCTCGCAGCCTTACCGCAGGCGATGCGAGGCGCCGGTGTTGGATGGCCGAGGGTCACAGCCCTGTCGTAAGACTTTCTGTTCAGACTTCGTCTGCATCTGCCCGGAGCTTTCCTGGTAAATCCCGGCACAGGCATTTCAACCACCTGCCTGAAGAGCAGAATTAAATTCTCTCTGTAGGATTTAAATGCTGAATTCACTTTCTTGAGTTACAAAATGGAGTTTTAAAAAATTGTACAGGGACTGTGATGAAGTACGGCATTCCGCCTTCAGGACTGAAGTGTCAAGCGAGGAGTGGGGATCCGTGGAAGCTCTCATGTGCAGGATCGCTTGGCCGGTCTAGGCACCCTTCTGAGGAGAAGGGCGTCTGGGATCCTTCTCCAGGTCCTCCCTGTCCATCTGCTCTTCCTTTCCCTCAGCCTGGCGAGGTCAGGGCTTCCTTTGGTGTTAGGTTTTGGTTAAGGGTTGCGGTTAGGTGCTGTTGTGCGGCAGGAGCGTCGTCCGTCGCTGGAGACGAGGGCTGGCTGCTGCCAGACCCGCATCCCGTCTCTGACACTGCGGTGGCGTGGTCGGGAGTGCCCTCAGGTTGGCCTTCGGGGTAGGTCTGACCCTCAGGACCCATCTTCTCTTTGGCAGCTTTTTTTTTTGTGGTGAGGAGTATCAAATTGAGATTTGAGTGAGTTTAGGGATTTATCACGTGTGAAACTCATTCGTGTCTGTGCTCCACCGGTCTGAGACAGGATTCTGCAGAAAACCGATGGGCTGGGAGTGAATGAAAACACTCAAAGCTGCTTCTCTCGCTTCTGAAACAGCAGCTGAAGTTGACTGAGAGGTTTTTGGCTCTGCCCCTACGTCTCACCAAGTCCAAGGGCTGCGTTACCTGGGGACGGGGATGTTGGAAGCAGTCTGCTTTCTTGAACGTGCGTCACGTGGACTTTGAGCATCCTCTCGAAGAGGATGCTCACACGCTCTTGAGAGGATGTTTGCAGAACTGTCTCTATGTTCCTGATTACAAAACCGGGGTGGGGACACGGTCACCCTAGCTAAATGCAGAAGTCCTCTCTGCTGGTGTGGGCATCCTCGGATGTCTTCTGGTCAGAGTGCTGCTTCCACGTACGTACAACACTGCTCCTTGATTGCCGAAAGTTGTGTGTGCCTCTTGGAGGGATCACTGCTGACTGTCCCAGGCCCCCTGTATCTTGCTAAGATTCACGGGGGAGTTCTTGATGCTAATTGTGGAGACTCCAGGGTGGCTTTCCAAAAGTTGTTTATTATTTTGCTTGTGAAATTACGTGTTGGAGTTGAGGTCCTAAGCAGTTCTTCCTTGTCCTGCCGTAGATGACGTGCGTGGAGAAAGCAGGCAATGATGAGAAGATGCTCATCAAAATCTTCCGGTGCTTGGGGAGCTGGTTCAACCTGGGTGTCCTGGACAGCACCTTCATGGCAAACAGCAAGTTACTGTCACTCCTCTTCGAGGTGCTGGTGAGTGTTTCTCTTGGGAAATGGGATGCCGTCCAGAGGGACCTGGACAAGCTGGAGGAGTGGGCCTGTGTGAACCTCATGGGGTTTAACAAGGCCAAGTGCAAGGTCCTGCGCCTGGGTCGGGGCAACCCCCGGTATCAATCCAGGCTGGGGGATGAAGGGATTGAGAGCAGCCCTGCCGAGAAGGACTTGGGGGTACTGGTGGGTGAAAAGCTGGACATGAGCCGGCAATGTGCGCTCACAGCCCAGAAGGCCAATCGTATCCTGGGCTGCATCCAAAGCAGCGTGGCCAGCAGGTCGAGGGAGGGGATTCTGCCCCTCTGCTCTGCTCTGGGGAGACCCCCCTGCAGCACTGCCTCCAGCTCTGGGGTCCTCAGCATAAGAAAGACACGGACCTGTTGGAGCGGGTCCAGAAGAGCAAAACAAAAATGATCAGGGGGCTGGAACACCTCTGCTATGAAGAAAGGCTGAGAGAGTTGGGGTTGTTCAGCCTAGAGAAGAGAAGGCTTCGGGGAGACCTTATTGCAGCCTGTCAGTACTTAAAGGGGACTTATGAGAAAGATGAGAACAAACATTTTAGCAGGGCCTGTTGTGACAGGACAAGGGGGAACGGCTTTAAACTAAAGGGGGGTAGATTTAGACTAGAGATAAGGAAGAAATGTTTTACGCTGAGGGTGGTGAAGCACTGGGACAGGTTGCCCAGAGAGGTGGGGGATGCCCCATCCCTGGAAACATTCCAGGTCAGGTTGGACGGGGCTCTGAGCAACCTGATTTAGCTGAGGATGTCCCTGCCCACGGCAGGGGGGTTGGACTAGATGGCCTTTAGAGGTCCCTTCCAACCCAAACCGTTCTGTGATTCTGTGACCACATACTAAAAAGTGAGGTGGTGGTGGGCCTTGGGTACCAGGATGGTGTCACTTTTAAATCCAAGAGTGACTGAGGATTGGAGGAAAGAGACTCTGCAGCTCCTTCAGGATTATTCTTTCCTGCCCACCTTCTGTTTTGACCCAGAGAATATGTGTTCAGAGGTGAGCACCGTTCCCTGTTCTTGGGCGGGCACGAAAGACTCCCAGATCTCTCCTGAGCAGATGCCCTTGCCTGGTTTTACTGAAGCCCTTCTCAGCCCCCTGGCTCAGCTATCCCCACGAGAGCGTTCCTGCCAAGCGGTGCCCGTGATGCACCTTCTCCCCGCGCCGCTCGGGAATGGCGGCTTTT
>NW_008795680.1:90835-91415 GCF_000699145.1 Aptenodytes forsteri | reverse complement strand
CTCCCGCCAGGGTGGCGGACCAAGGCGGGGCCGCCGCAGGGACAGAGGTGTTGGGTCGCAGGAACCTTCCTGCTACACTGCCACGAGCGACCCTTTCGTCTCCATAAACTCGTTACTACGCTCGCCAGCAGACAGTACATCCAGAAGAAAGTTCAGAGGCTATTTAATCTTCTATTTATATCTGTTCTCCTTATTCCCACTGCAATAATCATCAGTTTTGCAGCCTACGTTAAGTGGATGTCTCGTCTGGCTCAAGCAGGAGCCAGGTTCCATTTTTCTGTGACGGTTGCAAAACGCTCAGAGCAGAACAGAAGATTTAACATCCGAGAAGTGGCCCTTCCGAGCCATTACCGTGGGGTGCCACCGCTGCCGAAACGGGTGCCAGGTGTACTTTTGAGCATACTTAAGACTTTAAAGGAGGGATAATTTTGGTCTGAAACGCACTGTGCTTGGCCCTTGCTCCGAGCCAAATTGTTTTACGGGGCTCTGAGCAAAATACACGTGTTCAGCGCGCTGCTGAAGTAAGCTTGCCATCCCCACGGGTTTAAGTACTGGTCGGTTTTGCCTTTAAAAGTTGTCC
>NW_008795680.1:88878-90188 GCF_000699145.1 Aptenodytes forsteri | reverse complement strand
TCCTTAATTGCTCAGGGCTCCACGGGAGCCATTAAAGCGCCTGTTAAATCAGCCTTGCGCGATCGCTATAAACGTCTACCAGGCGGGGCCTGAAAGCCGCTTGTTCGCCCCCAGAACATCACAACCATAAACAGTTCACACGTGCTTGTGAGAAACCTCGTCTCCATCCTCGCCGAGGGCTCGATGATTCCTACGGGTCGCTCCCACCCTGAGAATGTTCCGTGACCCAGCCCGGGGTAGCGAGCAGCGCGACGTTTTATTCCCCTCTGAACCGCCCTGGGTTTCGGTTGGCGTTTTTTCCCTCCTGCGTTTGCCTCTCCCAAGGAAGACTCGGTGGGGTCCCGATGGGGAGGGTCAGTTCTCACCTCGAGGGTTCGGGGTGGCAAAGCAGGACGGGCTTTGCGGGGCTGGCGGGAGCGGGTTGTTGGTCGCTGTGGCTCTGCGGAAGCTCTACAACCTATTTCAGCAACAACGAAAGACGAGTTTTGCCGTTACCGTCTCATTTCATGTATAATCGCCGGGCTCTCCTGCTTCTTGTTTCTTGCAGCAACAAGACAAGACATCATCAAACCTCCACGAAGCCGCTTCGGACTGCGTGTGCTCAGCCCTCTACGCCATCGAGAACGTGGAGACGAACCTGCCCCTGGCCTTGCAGCTTTTCCAGGGCGTCCTCACTCTTGAGAGTGCCTATCACATGGCTGTAGCACGCGAGGACCTAGACAAGTAAGTGAACTTGCCGCCGTGGCTGTGCCCGGAAAGGAAGGAGAGGTACAGTAATTAATCGTCGCGGGGTCTGTCGGCGGTTATTTTTGGAATTCGTGGTGCTTGTGTGCGGCACTCTGAAGTCTCTTATGCAAATAAGCATTTGTCGAACGAAGACAAGTGAGCAGATGACTTCCTCGCCCTCGGTGCGCCGATCTGCGCTCCAGGCGCGTGCGCTCAGCTCGGGCTTCGGCAGAGAGCGAGCCTGCCAGCAGACTCGGCTTGCTGGGGTGCCCGGTCTTCCTCGCGGTGGGCAAAGCGCAAGGGAAGTATCCTGAGGTGCAGCTGGTGCAGTACCAGCCTTAAAATAGAGTTTAGAAGCCACCTGTTGCTCCTACTGCCTCCTCTCTACAAATGTCTGTACCTGGCTCAGCTCTTCCCCGTGGAAAGAGGACTGGATGTGCCACTGGGTCATCGGCCCCTTGTTCCTGACTTAAAGAAACCATAGCCTTCATACCTTGATCATGGAATCATAGAATCACAGAGTAGTTTGGGTTGGAAGGAACCTCTAAAGGCCATCTAGTCCAACCCCCCTGCCGCGGGCAGGG
>NW_008795680.1:76468-88523 GCF_000699145.1 Aptenodytes forsteri | reverse complement strand
ATGTCTTTCTTGTGCTGAGGGCTCCAGAGCTGGACGCAGCACTGCAGGGGGGGGCCTCACCAGAGCAGAGCAGAGGGGCAGAATCCCCTCCCTCGACCTGCTGGCCACGCTGCTTTGGATGCAACCCAGGATATGATTGGTTTGCTGGGCTGCGAGCGCACATTGCCGGCTTGTGTCCAGCGTTTCACCCACCAGTACCCCCAAGTCCTTCTCGGCAGGGCTGCTCTCCATCCCTTCATCCCCCAGCCTGGATTGATACCGGGGGTTGCCCCGACCCAGGCGCAGGACCTTGCACTTGGCCTTGTTAATCCCCATGAGGTTCACACGGGCCCACTCCTCCAGCTTGTCCAGGTCCCTCTGGATGGCATCCCCTCCCTCTGGCGTGTCGACCGCACCGCTCAGCTTGGTGTCATCTGCAAACTTGCTGAGGGTGCACTCGATCCCACTGTCTGTGTCATTGATGAAGATATCAAAGCACCTTAAAACCAGCGCTTCACGCACGTTGGCTGCTACGAAAAGTTGCTGCTCTGATTGGAAACCCTCTGATCTCCAGCCTCAGTTGGTTCTAGGCCAGTTCGTGCCTGTTCTCTTCTGCCAGCATTGTCTTAACTTCAATAGCTTCCCAGCTGGTGCTTATTCCCGGATGCATTCGTAGGTAGGAAGCAGCCAGCCTCCAGTTTGCGTAAACAAGCCCAGCTCCTTCAGCCCTGTGAGACGGCTTTCTTTTCCCTGGGTGATCTTTAGTGCTCCCCTTCTGAATTTTAGCTTCCTTGAGCACTGAGAGAGCACGTGCTGCTCCAGGAGGGATCTCGCTCCTGTGTGTCGGCATCGTGGCATCCCTGCGTGCAGGCGACGCCTTGCCTGACGTCTCCTGCCTTTCTCGTCACCTCGCGGCGTCGGTGTTCTGGTCATCCTGTGACCGATGAGTCCGTCCACAGGTTGCCAGAAGCGGACGACTTTTCCTGTTCGAATACGGATGGTTTTCATTTCTTCTTCCGCACAGATACCGCGTCCCAGCTTCATCGGCGAACACCAGTAGCGCTCGCTCTTCCTTTTTTATGTGGCTGTCGCTAATGAACGTAGACAAGATCAGTTGTTCCAGATTGATCTGGAACCTCCCGGCACCAAACTGGTATTTCCTCTTCGGCGCAGCCTGCTAACCGCCCCGCTAGCCAGCCCTTCACCCCTTCCCTCAGCTGTGCTTTATCCAGTTTAACCAGCTTCTGTGTGACACCGTGATCTCCTGTCCTGCTCCGTTTCTCCCGTTTTAAAACATCGCTGATAAGAATAAGGCGGGTCCAACCTCTGGTGAACCCCTCTTGCGTTTAGCCCGTTTCCCTCCAGCTTCCGTGTCTTTGGAAAACTGCGCAGGGACTTGCTCGTGCTCCTGAGGGCAGGGCAATCGGCCTGTATTTGCCAGACCCCCTGTCCCCGTTGCCGAATACGAGCAGGTTTTGCGGCCGTGCGAGGTGTTGCCGTCGACGGAAACGGCGGGACCCAGCCGTGAAGCTGCGGGGCGGACGTCCTCTGGCCGGTTTTTGACTCCCGGGATGGCGGTTCGCCAGTCCCCGCTCCCTCCGCCTGGAGGCAAGCAGGTCCTCGTGTCCAAATAGCCTCCACGCTCCTCCTTGCCTTCGCCCCTCCTATTCAGCCCCACGGTACTGAAAACTGGCGCGCGTTCACAGAGTTTTAGCTGTGCCGCGGCTCCTTCACCGTGCCGCTGCCTTCAGCGCGCAGCGATTCCGCCGGCTGTTGATTACAGCTGCGAAATCCTGTGCTGGTTTTTGTGACTGTCCGTGGCGGGGGCTGGCGCTGGTTTGCCTTCTGGCAGTTCTCGCTCGATCTCTGCTCAGCTCGCCTTCCAGAATCCAGCCGCCTGCTTTTCGGTCCTCCTCCCTGACAGCCCTTCGGCTGCTTGGAGGCGCTTGGCTCGCTGCTGAGGCTTTTCAGACGACTTGGGCTCAAGAACTCAACGAGCCTCCCCCTCCCCCGGTTTCAGCTTGGGGTGCAGAGCCCAGATAACGTACGTGCCTTTGGCTGGAGGAAATTCCAAGCCTCTGCCGCCTTAAGTGAGATCGCCGCAAGCGAAATGAGTAGTCACTCCTCAAAGCTAGCCCTTTGGAAATGGAAAATTGTAGTAGCATCTGTTCCTATTTATCCTTCCGTTTAATAGAGTCGGTCTCCAGTTGTCAGGCACGTGAAAGGTGGTTGTCATATCCTCTCTGCTTGGTAAGATTGACTCTGCGACAGCACCTCTTCGGCCTGTGACTTTCTGAAAAAAAAAAATCCCGAAAGCTTTCGCCTTCGGGAACCGCTGGGGCAGGGTGTCATTAGTAGCACGTGCTCTCCAGTCTCTGTCGGAGAAGGCAGGCTCCCCTAAACCCTTCCAGGTATTGCATAAAGGCCCCGCTGACAGGGCTGGCGACACCTCGCCGTGTTTGATCCGCTCCTGGGGATACGCTGCGGAGCTGTCGGGTTGCGCAAAGGGTGAAGCCTTTGGGGATTTAAAAAAAAAAAAAAAAAAAAGAAAGAAAAGAAGATCTCGCGTGGGGGACCCGCCTCTGTCCTTAGGACAGGCTTTAGGGTGCGTTTGCAGGACACCTCTAGATGCACGTTGCTTCGGGATTTCCTAAACCTCTCCGGAACGGGAATACTAAAATCAAAGCCCGGGACTAACGGCTTATCTTGTACCTTCTTCCCCCAAATCCCCGATTTTGAGGTTGTTTTATTGGTGAGGAGCAGTCCTTGGTGTGGTGCCGTGCTTGCTCCGTCACACCGTGCTGTGGCTCCGGGACGTTCGCTCTTCTCTCTGGTTCTGCGGTCTTAAAGCAGAGTAAAGCTAGTGCTTCAGCTCGGCCGCTAAATTGTTTTTGCCTTAAGAGCAGCCGTGTTTTTACTCAGCGCTGTCGTGTGTCCGCCCCCCTCCCCTCCCCCGTACAGGCAACGGGACATCCTGGGTTTATTTTTAAAGTAGGTTTGTACATCTGCCTCCTGGAACGCGGCACCTTCCGGGTGCTGAATTAGACTCAAGCTGTTTTGTAGCAGGCGTCCTGTGCCCGCTCGCCCGATGCTGTGGCTTTGGAGAAGTTCTCTCGGATGCTGTGGGCGGTATGAAAATTTCGTAAGATTTGCTTATTGGAACCCAGAGTTTTCACCTACTTCTGAACAAAGCCAAGTTCCCCTATTTAAGTGTTTCCCAACTGCTGACGGAAAGCTAAAGCAGAAGTCGGTATTTCTTGGTCTGAGACGAGGCTCCGGGGCACGTTACCTGCACGGACCAAATCTCTCCTGCGCTGGGATACCTGGTCCCCTGTGGACGATCTTTCTGACTTGTGCCCTGTGTATTTTTTGTGTTTTGTTTTTTTTTTTCTTCACCAGGGTGCTCAATTATTGCCGTGTTTTCACCGAGCTGTGCGAGACGTTCCTGGATAAAATAGTTTGTACGCCAGGCCAAGGGCTAGGTGACCTGCGGACGCTGGAGCTGCTGCTGATATGTGCGGGTCACCCGCAGTACGAGGTGAGTGAGGTTTACCCGTGTTCCCCTCCTCACCCCTGTCGCCGCACCTCGCTCATCCAGAGTAGAGTCAGTGGAAAAAACCTTTCTCTTCTATCGCCACGTGGTTGGGAGGCTTCGGTTCCCGTGAGCCGCCGGCCTTGAAACGCCCGCTCTGCGTTCCTGGTGCAGAAATCTGGCTTGGCTTCCCTTTCCCAGCGTCCTGGACGCCTGGGACTGCGGGTGCAGCTCTGAAAGCCTCCCTCATTTTCTTTCCACGTGTTCAACTGGAGTTAAGCTTTGCGGGGATTGCGGTGTAGCCCATGGTAGCTTTGTCCCCCGAGTATGTTAAATGCTGTTTAGCATCAAAGCTCCCCGACCGTCCTCCCTTAAATACAGAACATCGTAGTGAAGATGCGGGCTCTCCTTTTAGCCCCGCTTTTTACTCTTCCAAAACTGTTAATTAAATCCCAGTAGCTGAATCGTGCCTGTGTTCGGTGGGCGGAGAGGGGTTGTCCTGCTAAATCTGACACGGGGAGCGGGGAGGTGCCGGCTGGGGTGTGCTCCCGTCCTTCCCCCCCCGCCCCGTGTTTAAGGTCCCACCGGGGGAGGGATGCAGCCCCTGAAGTGGTGGATGGGAGGTGGGTATGGGACGAGCTAGTGCCCTCTCCAGGACTGGGTTTTCCAGAAGCTTTCAGAGCCTGAAAGTACATCAGACCTGAGAACCGGCAGGCGAGCTGGCTAAGAAACGATGGCTGCCGCGATGCAACCCTTCGGGGCTTGTTTGCCGTGGGAATCGTGGAGTAGCTGTGCTTCGCCGGGTCTCTGCGGTGCTCGCCTGGGACTCGGTGCCTCTTTTAGCCCCCTTTCCAGGTCTGTTAAGCTCAATCGCCCTTGGGCATGACCTTGTCCTGTGCTGGCGATGCTCAGGAGGAATTGAAGCTCTGCAGCTGCTCCTGAAAAAACCTGCACTGGTTTTTTGGGGGTTTTTTTAATTTTTTTTTTCCCCCTGCGATAACCGCACTTATAAAGAGGCTGTAGGCTTTGGAACAACGTCCCCTTCCAGCCTGAGCTGCTCCCTTGGGGATGTTTGCTCCTGTCTGGGGCTGCTGTCCCCCTCGCGTGGGTTAGCCCAAGCCTGTGTGCACCCCGAGCCGGCCATCAGGACGGTTAGACCACGAAACGCCCGGCCACGGGCGGTGAGGTTCAGCTCTAGGCGGGCAAACTCTTCCACCGCTGTGGCTCTCTGGTGATGGCAGCGGACCTTGCAAGCAGCGAAATGCCCCGTAGCTTGTTGGGGCAGGCTGGGTATTAAACGTCTGCTGCGTGAGCAAGGCCGGAGCACGTGCACGAATCGCGTCGGGGTCAGGGAGAGGGAAATCTCATCGCTGGCAGATTTGACTGACGTGAAACGAGGTGACGTCCGCGCTTCGAAGCAAGAGACGGTTCTTAGGCTTCAGTGTTAATTTTGCAGAGAAGAGGCTTTACTTCTGAGGGCTGGTGACAGGTTTTCGGGTGAACTCAGTGGGTTTAAAATCCCTTATTAAGTGACAAGCAGCAGAGGAGATCGGTGAAGCTGGGGGAACCAGTCCGCATCTCGCCATCGCGCGGTGAAGCAGCGCCGACGGAAATCTGTGGTACCCCACCACGCTGCAGACACCCCCAGAGGAGATTCCTCTGTCGGGAGCGCCAGCAGAGCGGAGAAAAAAAAAACCAATAATAACGTTCAGTTGATAACAAGATGCTGAATTTTTCTTTCTAAACAGGTGGTAGAAATTTCATTTAACTTCTGGTACAGACTGGGGGAGCACCTGTACAAGACAGACGATGCGGTCATCCACAGCATCTTCAAAGCCTACATCCAGCGCCTCCTCCACGCTCTGGCCAGGCACTGCCAGCTTGACTCAGACCACGTAAGGCTGCGTTCGCTTTGTTTCCTCCGGAGGCAGCGGGGCGGCAGGATGCCTCCGTCCTCGCTGCTGCGTGCTGTTGGCTCTCCGTAGCTATAGGGCTCCGCAGGTAATAGTTGTGCGGTTGCAGTAATTGCAGAGAGAAGACGGAGAGTAATTAAAATCGCTCTATTAACCTCTTTTCATTAAGCCGGTTCTTGTCCTAACAGCTTTCTGGCGTCTGGTTGCTGCGGGATGACCCGCTCCCGCCTCCCCCCGGGTGGTTCCCATTTTGAGAGCTGCGGAGAGCTGCGTTGTCCCCTGCTCGGGGGCGTTTTTGTTGGAATCAGGCTTGCACGGCTTGCGAGCCGCAGTGCTGTCATCTCCCCCCTTGAAGTCTGGGATGCTTTATCCTTCTTCTGTCTCTGCCTGTGCTCCTCATCCCCTTGATTTCCATCCCTTTGTCTGCGTGTCGGAGCAGGAATACACAGCGTGTGTTCAGGCTGTTAGCGTCGTCCTTGTGCGCGGTTCTCCTTCAAATCCCCTCCAGTAGCTTGATCTGGGGAGAGGAGGGCAGAAACGATGGATCTCTGCTCTGAAACGGAATGGCTTGGCTTGTCCTAGCTGTGGGTGAATGGGAACCCAGATTTCTCCGAGCTGCTCTCACCCTTTTGCCCTCCTTAATCTCTGTTAGGAGGGTGTCCCGGAGGAGACGGACGACTTTGGGGAGTTCCGGATGCGGGTCTCGGACCTGGTGAAAGACCTGATCTTCCTGGTGGGATCGGTGGAGTGTTTTGCTCAGGTGGGTTTGCGGGAGCGTCGTGAGGCACGCTTGGCGTCCATTGCTGCCCGGGAGGTAGCCAAGCCCTGGTGGCCTTCGGGGTGGGGAGGAGGTCACGCACGTTATCTCCTCGTCCGCAAGGAAGCAACCGTGTCTTGAAGTAGGTGGTGGGGGCTGTTCTGGGAGAAGCAGCAGGTCTCGCGCTTTGTCGCGCGTGGGGGGGGGGGTACTAGCTGTGGAAGGGTACTCTGGTCCCAAAATAGCAGGGGTGATCTGCG
Source organism: Aptenodytes forsteri (assembly GCF_000699145.1). Classification (NCBI taxonomy): domain Eukaryota; kingdom Metazoa; phylum Chordata; class Aves; order Sphenisciformes; family Spheniscidae; genus Aptenodytes; species Aptenodytes forsteri. The sequence goes on along the minus strand of NW_008795680.1, from coordinate 82,082 downwards.
GAGCATGAGGGTTCACGCAGGTCCACGCCTGGAGCCTGCCCTTCCGTGTGTGTGGGAGGAGGTGAGGAGCCGGGGGCGATCTCGCGGGGTGGGATTCGTGACCGCACACCCCCGAGCTGTGTTTGTAGCTTCTTTTGTGACCGATTCTCTTTCTTGCAGCTTTATGCGACTCTGAAGGATGGGAATCCACCCTGGGAGGTGACGGAAGCTGTCCTCTTCATCATGGCCTCCATAGCTAAGAGCGTCGACCAGTGAGTGTTGACCATCCTGCTCGTGTCTGTAAGGGCTGTTGGGCTCAGGCGTTGCCTCCAAGTGAGTTTTGCGGAGGCACCGAGCGTATCCCAAGGGTACTCCTCGGTACGTGCTTCCCCCGGCAGAAGTGTTTAAAACCCACGCTTTATTTCAGATAGTGCAGACCGTGCCCGCTGAGGACTGCAGCAATGCAGTACCCCCTTGCTGATGGAGCGGTCCTGTAGCCCAGGGGACTGAGGTCTCCGCTTCCCGGCCAGGAATACGGGTCCAGGACAGAGCCGGGACTGTGCGAAGCAGTTGGACCTTCTTGGGTCTCCTCTCTGCCTGCCTGGGGGCTTTAATGCCACAGACTTGGGCTCAGCCCCGGTGAAACAGGATAAGGTTTTGTTTCCCCTTAGTTTATCTCCTGAAAGCAAAGCGTTTTGCCTAGGCTAGTTGTTTGGGATCCTTCTGCATCCAGAGTGGGAAGAGCCGCCTTTTCCCAGATATCTTTAGGGAAGGTTAAATCCCTTTCTGGAAGCGCCTTTCCCTCCCCGGTTAGTGGTAGTGGAAGCGTCGACAGCTAACGTCCAGGGCGGTGAGAGGGCGGCGAGTCCTCCTGCGTGCTGACAGCCGCGCTGATGCAGCGGGGCAGCCCGGCTGGCCTTCACCAGGCTGGGAGCGCCGTGCCTCCCTTCCCCGGGAGGCTGGGGGAGTCGCCGCGTTTGCTATACGCTCGCTGGCTCCCGTTATCTGCGTCAAGGCTGCTCTTGCTGGTTTTTATCTTCAGCTTTTCTTTCTGCTTTCTTCCCGAGAGCGCCGGCCCCTCGTGGCCTTGCGCTGCGGGAGCACGGGGGAGTCCGCTTCCCACCAGCCTGGCCCACGAAGTTCTTCCTCGCCCCGTGGCTCTACCGAGCTTGGCTTCTGCTCTTGCCGTGAGAGGGCAGACGGTGCCGTCTGCCGGGCAAGCGAGCCGGAGCCCTGCCGCTGACGCGGGCCGCAGGCAGCCCGGGACTCGCCCGGTAGCACCCTCCCACACTGGGAACAGGCTCCTCTGGCTTTCTGCAGTCCCTGGAGGATTAATTAGCTTTGTTCTTGTGCCACGAGCGCTCTTAGTTGGAGGTATTTAGTTTCTTCTGCTCTGTTTGGTAAAGCTGGAAGGCTGCTGCGCATCTGGATCCCAGCTCCGACAGCCCCGAGCCCCCCCACTCGCCCACGTCTCGCATATCCAGCACACCGCGGCTGCAGGGTTTGCCTGCCTGATTCTGAGCGACGTGGGAGTCGATCGGGTTCGATAAAACCAGCTTGCTCCGTGGAAACGGTCCGGGAGCCGCCCCGGGGCTGAGCTGGCTGCCTTTTCCCCGCAGGGAGAACAACCCAACCCTGGTGGAGGTGCTGGAGGGGGTGGTTCGCCTCCCCGAGACGGTGCACACCGCCGTCCGCTACACCAGCATCGAGCTGGTGGGAGAGATGAGCGAGGTGGTGGACAGAAACCCCCAGTTCCTGGGTGAGTCCCTCCTGCCGCGCCGGCGCGGGACACGCCACCGCTCTGCCCGGCGGCGAGCCTGCTCCCCAGGACCCCTCCTCACCCCAGCTTTCTCCTCCGCAGATCCCGTGCTGGGTTATTTGATGAAAGGTCTGTGCGACAGGCGGCTGGCCTCGGCGGCGGCCAAGGCCATCCACAATATCTGCTCGGTATGCCGGGACCACATGGCTCAGCACTTTAACGGGCTGCTGGAGATAGCCCGTTCCCTCGACTCCTTCACGCTCTCTCCGGAGGCCGCCGTGGGGCTCCTGGCTGTCCGCTGTCCAGTTTTTTTTGGGGGGGGGGCTGTCCCTCACCAAAGCTGCTGCCACCCCCTTTACATTGTTTTGGGGCTGTCACTCACCACAGATGCTGCCACCCCGTTTTCACATGGTTTTTCTTAGACGAGAGGGTCTCGGTTTGCCCTGAGGCACTCCACGTGTCCGCGTTTAGAGTCTTCTCAAGAGCTCGCTTGGGGCGGGAGGTAGACGAGAGATCCTTTCTGGGTTTATAAGCTATCTCCGTCCCCGCTCTGAACTCGAAACGCGGGAAGAAAACATTTGAAATGCTCGCAGCCAAGCTAGCGACGGGTTACTGCTGCATCCAAACACCTGGGAATCGGCCGCTGTACGCACAGGGTGGAAAAACTGCGAGTATTTGTCATTTTAGAGACAGCTTGGGCGCAAGAATGTAGTTTTTCGACTCCAGCCTGCAGTCAGAGCGTTCGCTTCTCACCGGGCCTTCGGCCGTTGCGCACCGTGTGCCTCTTCGACCACGGCTGGTTTCGGGGAGGTGCAGGACTCGTGTCCGGGCCTCAAAGATTCCCGACGGATTCGAGTGCTTCTGAAACCTTTAAAAATGGAGCAGCTCCGGAGCTTGTGCAAAGGGAGCCTTGTTGCGGCTGTACAGTCGGGGTGTGCGACTAAAGAGACAAAACTCCTGTTTTTTCACTCGTTTGCACCCACATTTCGATGCAGGCAGCATCAGCCACGCTTCTGAGCTGCTCCTCTCCCTGCCGCAAAGTATTTTCTCCCCCTCCTTCGAAACAACGCGACGAGTACGTGAGCCGGGGAGAATTTTTTTTTTCTTTTTTTTTTTTTCCCCTCCCGGTGTTGCCGTCAGCCCCAGCCCTGTGGTCTGCCGGCGCCGCCGACGTGGGGTGGCTGTGCTGCTCCTGCCTTGGAGTGGGATGCTGTGATGTGGCAGCGGGGAGCGGCTCAAGCGCTCGTCTTCGTATTTCGTTTCCGTGGGAGCCCTGAAACGCCTTAGCTGTGGGTCGAAAGAATCATAGAATCATTGAGGTTGGAAAAGACCTCTAAGATCATCAAGTCCAACCGTCGACCCAACACCACCATGTCCACTAAACCATGTCCCTCAGCGCCTCATCTACACGTCTTTTAAATACCTCCAGGGATGGGGACTCCACCACTTCCCTGGGCAGCCTGTTCCAATGTTTCACCACTCTTTCAGTAAAGACATTTTTCCTCACGTCCAATCTAAACCTCCCCTGGCGCAACCTGAGGCCGTTTCCTCTCGTCCTGTCGCTTGTTCCTTGGGAGAAGAGACCAACCCCCCACCTCGCTACAACCTCCTTTCAGGTAGTTGTAGAGAGCGATGAGGTCTCCCCTCAGCCTCCTCTTCTCCAGGCTAAACAACCCCAGTTCCCTCAGCCGCTCCTCATCAGACTTGTTCTCCAGACCCCTCACCAGCCTCGTTGCCCTTCTCTGGACACGCTCCAGCACCTCAACGTCCTTCTTGTAGTGAGGGGCCCAAAACTGAACACAGTGTTCGAGGTGCGGCCTCACCAGGGCCGAGTACAGGGGCACGATCGCTTCCCTAAGAAGCTTCCTCGGACCTCGTGATGCCGCAGGGCAGGGGCGAGGATGCTGCGGGGACACGCCGGGGTGCCCAGATGCGCTCGTGATGTCCGTCCGCCTTTCGATCGTCCCTGTACTCCCACGTGCTGGCGTTCCTTCCTCCTCCCCGCCCCGCTGAAAAGTATTTCGGTGTCTGGTTTAACCAAAGAGTCGGGTTCAAGCTGCAGAGAACCATCTCCCGGTCTTGGGAAGCAGTGTCCCTGCCTTTGCCCCGGAGCCGTGCCCTCCCCCTGCCCGCACGCAGGCAGGGCCGGTGGCGGGCTGCAGGCAGGGCCTGTTTGGGAACCTCGCTCGTGTTGTGTTTCGCCGACCGCGCTCCCTACGCCGCGTTCCCGCTCCTGAGCCTGTCTCCTCTTGCCTTTCAGGGACAGCCTTGGTCCTCGCCAGGCTGCCCTTGGAGAAGATAGCAGAATGCCTCAGCGAACTCTGTGCCGTACAAGTGATGGCGCTGAAGAAGGTACGTGCCGGTCGGAGCTGCGTTGACGCGCTCCTTGCCTGTCGCTGGTTTGGATGGGGGAGATCGGAGGCCGTCAAGCTGCCGTGGCTCCGTCTTTGCCCCGTGGCTTGATCTGCTGCGGTAATTGTGTGTCCTCGAAGCCAGAGGTGTATGAGGAGTCCGGGACCTTGTCCCTAAGCCTCTCCCGGCTGAGAAATACCTAGCTGGTAGAGCGCGTAATGGGTTAAACGGGAAGAAAACGGTCCCTAGAAATCAGTTTAATGTGCCAGGAGCCAAAGAGCCTTCCTGAACCCACCTCGAATGCAGCAGGCAGCTTTCGCCCCGCGTCTCCGGGATGGAGAATGTGGGAACTCGACTTCCCCGTGGGGCACCTGGCCCCAAAAGGTCACGTTCTGGCTGTCCCAAAAACGTGGTGGCCCTAGCGACCTTTCCGTGCCGATCCAGGATAACAGAGAGCAGAAATCTCGGAGGGTGGCAGGAGGAAGAGGGAGGGAAGCCTCAAGAAAGGGACGTGCACGTCCTCTTGTCTCTTCAGGGTGACCTGTAGCTGCGCAGGAGCGGTTCTTGAGAGCTCTTCCTGCCCACGCTGCTCCGAGCAGCTCTCGCCCGTTGGCGGGCTTCTCTTCCACCTCCGACCCCGCTCCCTTCTCCTTCGGAGACCCCTTTGAGTAGGCTCTGAATGCGGAGGAGGCAAAAAGAGAAGCCACTCTGAGCTTTCGGGGTGACCTACGGGCGTGTGGCCGAGGCTAGGGGCTGCCTAGGTCCTAGGCAAGGTTTGAGGAGATGTCTGCTCTCCTTTGGCCCGAAGGGGACGTGAAGGTGCTGCTGGTGGGGCCTGGTGTCCAGGCAGCGTTTGTTCAGTCTTCACTGGGAACGGGGCTGCCTGCGGTCCCGAAATCCCATCGTTTTCCCTTGTTTTTCTAGCTGCTCTCTCAGGAGCCAAGCAATGGCCTCTCCTCAGACCCTACCGTGCCCCTGGATCGACTCGCTGTCATATTTAGGTAAGGAAGGGGGGGACTGGGACAGCCTGTGCAGGGGGTTCGCGAGCACCTGAGTCAAAAGCTGCTCACCCAGAGGCTTGAAACCAAATCAGTGACGGCTCGTTTCCCCCTGGCCCCAAGAGGAACGGCCTTGGAAGCTGCTGCTTCACCGAGCTCAAGGCTCCCCGGCCCCTCTAAGCCAGTTTCTGGTCCCCTTCCCGCGGCCTGGGCGGGTGCTTGAGGCTCTGACCCATTTTCTTGGCTTTAAACAACAAAACCCGGCTGTTCAGGAAAATGTACCGTTAACCCTTTGCTGCTTTTCACAGACACACCAACCCCATTGTAGAAAATGGACAGATCCATCCGTGCCAAAAAGTCATTCAGGAAGTACGTGCCGGATTCGGGGAAGGAATTTCTGCGGGAATTGATGGGGGCGTCGTACCGGGCGGGCGGTTCGGTTGCAATCCCCGGCTGCTGGGCAGATCCGCGTGTCCCGACGGCACCTCTGCCTGGGGCTGCGCCGCGCCCGGGGGGGGGAGAGGGC
>NW_008795680.1:74550-76432 GCF_000699145.1 Aptenodytes forsteri | reverse complement strand
GGAGCTGCTGGTGGAGCACCTTCCCCCCCCCTCCCTGGAAGCAGGGATCGGTGATGGGGGGGCGGGATTCGGGTCTTCAGACCCCTGGAAGGGGACCTGGCGCTGGAAACATCCCAGGCTCTTTCATTTCCCTGCCCTTGTAACGTTTGCAGCGCTGCACCGGAGGTGGTAAGCCGCTCCGAGCTCTTCACTCCTACGTGAAGCTGATTTACCCGTCCCGTAACGCGGGTGCCTCTTGTTTTCGGGACCCGGGTGGCATCTGCCTGACAGCGCGGGGATCTGGGTGTTTTTCGGATGGTGGTGTGGCGGGGTACGCCGTGTCCCGGGTTCAAGCTCTAACCCCTCTTTGCCTGTCTGCGCTCAGATCTGGCCCGTGCTGTCGGAGACCCTGAACAAACACAGTGCCGATAACCGCATCGTGGAGCGGTGCTGCCGGTGCCTGCGCTTCGCCGTCCGCTGCGTGGGCAAAGGCTCTGCCGCCCTGCTGCAGCACCCAGCCCAGGTACGGAGGCTGCCGAAACCCCGCTAGGCTGCCGCCGAGAAACCCCGCTCTCAACGCCTTTGTGGGGACGCTGCGGTCCCGGGCTTGGAGCCGCCGTCGGAAAAAGCTCGCTCTCGGTTCGCATTGGCAGGCAGGCGCGTCTCGTGGGCAGCTGCCAGGCAGCAGCTGGCGCTGGAAAGCGCTGCGGTAAATGCCGGCAGCCTCGGGAGTTCCTACGTAAACCCTCGGGGAGTAGAGAGAGCCTTTGAACTGCAGGGGAGAGCTAAGCTCTGCCTGATCGCTGCTCCGTAGGTTGTGGGAGCCCCTCCGGTTGTTTCTGTAATTTGAAAGGTACGCGTGAGGCTCCACGCCGTGCGACTCCTTGGAGAGGTAACTCTCAGCCTGACCTTAGGTGTCCCCTGCTCTGCTCGGTCCTTCCACCGGGCTAGGGAAGGGCCACAGGCGAGGGGAAGCTGCGTTGGCTCTGGGAGCCGCAGCACGGAGACGCTCCGAAGCGCAAGGTCAGGCCCGAGCAAGTACTTCAGGACGTCCCCTGCCCACCGTGGGGCTGGGGGAAGGTCTGGCAGGCTGGGACGTCGTCTGGGCACGCGACGAGAGCAGGCCTTTCTTGGAGAGAAGGTGGGACTGTCGGGCAGATCCGGCGGGCAGCGTCCCTGGCCGGGGACGGTGGGAGGTGACAAGCGTACGGCTTCACCCCTCCGTGGCTCGCCTGTGGATCGGAGCTGGGGGCTACAGCCCCTCGCCCTCAGGAAGCCGGGAGGGACCGTGCCGGTGGGGCGCAGCTGCTTCAGGGTCTCTGCAGTAGGTCCAGCCCTCCGGGAAACCTGGGGCTGGCCGAGGAAATCCCTGGCCGTGGCAGGAGGGAGCTACCAGGTTCCCGGCCGGATCCTGCAGCCGATGAGCCCCAGCGAGCGGCGTGCAGGGACTTGTCCGATGGCAACAGCCGCAGCAGTTTCTGTGCCGGAGCCGCTGCTGCCCGGCGGTGTCGGCGGTGGGCAGGCGGCGTTGGCGGTGGTGTCAGGCCGTGCCTGTCTCCCCGCAGATGGTGAATGTGTACCGGGCGCACCAGCACTCCTGTTTCCTCTACCTGGGCAGCATCTTGGTGGATGAGTACGGCATGGAGGAGGGCTGCCGGCAGGGACTGCTCGACATGCTGCAGGTGGGTGCTGAGAGGCGAGGGGTTTGGTTCCCACGTGTCTAAATCACTGAATCGTTTCGGTTGGAAGAGACCCTTAAGATCATCGAGCCCAACCACGGGCCCAACGCTGCCAAGCCCACCGCTAAACCATGTCCCTCAGCGCCGCGTCCACACGTCTTTTCAATACCTCCAGGGACGGTGACTCCACCACTCCCCCGGGCAGCCTGTTCCAATGCCTGACA
>NW_008795680.1:73230-74277 GCF_000699145.1 Aptenodytes forsteri | reverse complement strand
TCCTCTTTATTCCCGCGTGCCGGCGCAGTAGCCGCCCCTCTGCGCTCGTGGGGGAGGCCGTGCCTTGGGTGCCAGGAGGGTTTGCGTGAAGCAGAGCGGTTTCCACGCAAACCTAGGCTGGTCCCAGCGCCTCTCTCTGCTCTCGCCCGAGTTGGTGGCTGGGTGAACGGAACCGAGGAAGAGAAGCTTTCGGTTAAAGCAGAACTTGGTGAGTGGCTGCTTGTTGGAGGGAGCCGATCACTGAGGAAGGCGTTGCTGCCTCGGGGCACGTACCCCATCGGGAGGAGAAATCCAAACCTGCCCTTCCGGCTGCCACGGTGGCTGGCAGGAGGAGAAGCCAGGGTCTGATCCGCTCCGCTGTGGTCCGTGCTGGAAATCTCCCTGCGGAGAGAAGGGCGGTTTGAGATGTAACCGTAGCTAATTGCTAATGGATCCCCACGACCCTTCTCCTAGGCGCTATGCATACCCACCTTCCAGCTCCTAGAGCAGCCCAACGGCCTTCAGAACCACCCGGACACCGTGGACGACCTCTTCCGACTAGCAGCCAGGTACCCGTCGCCTTCTCCTGCTGTGCCAGGACACCCCAACCCCTCTCTCTCCTTGCGGAGGGGGTCCCCGCGCGCCGGTGGGAGCGCTCCCGTCTCCCTGGGCGAGTGGGGAGAAGGCAGGGTCCTGCCTTCCCGCCGGCGCACGGGGACGGGCAGGGCGCGGGGAAGCCAGGCGAGCGCCGGTAACGTCTTGCCTGTCCTCCGCCTGGCCAGGTTTATCCAGCGCAGCCCCGTCACCTTGCTACGCAGCCAGGTGATGATCCCCATCCTGCAGTGGGCCATTGCCGCCACCACCCTGGATCACCGGGACGCCAACTGCAGCGTCATGAAGTTCCTGCGCGATCTCATCCACACCGGGGTGGCCAACGACGTGAGTCACCCGCGGGGTCGTTCCTCCGCCGAGTTGGGGACGCCGTCCTCATCGGCCTTTTGTCGCTGCGGTCCCCCGTGAGGGCCGCCCCGCTGCCGGACCCGAGCCACCGCGGGTAGTCCACCGCTG
>NW_008795680.1:72244-73214 GCF_000699145.1 Aptenodytes forsteri | reverse complement strand
GTTGCTCCCAGAGCGAGGAGCAGCGCGTCCCCGTCCCCAGGCGCTGCTCGCTCACCACCACGCCCCCCCCCCTTTCTCCTTCCTCCCGCAGCACGAGGAAGACTTCGAAATGCGGAAGGAGCTCATCAGCCAGGTGATGAACCAACTGGGCCAGCAGCTCGTCAACCAGCTGCTGCACACGTGCTGCTTCTGCCTGCCGCCGTACACCCTGCCCGACGTCGCCGAGGTGCTCTGGGAGATCATGCAGATCGACCGGCCGGTGAGAGGGGACGGGGGATGTACCCCGAAAGGGCGCGGGGGGGCGGGGGCGGGCTTCACCCCGGAGCCGTCCCGGCGTGCACGTGGGCAGAGCCAAAGCCCAAAGCCTCCCCCCCCCCGGCCGGGCCAGGGACACGGGAGCCGGGTTTGGCTCCGCGTCCTGAGTTTCTCCCTTCTCTTGCTTCCTGCAGACGTTTTGTCGCTGGCTGGAGAACTCGCTGAAGGGTTTACCAAAGGAAACGACGGGAGGAGCCATCCAAGTCACACACAAACAGCTGACGGACTTCCACAAGCAGGTCACAAGGTGAGCGTGCTGGCGTGCCGGAGCGCCGGAGCGGGGCAGGGTGCGATGCCGAGAGCCAGGAGGGCGACGGGCGGCGCACGGCCGCAGCTCCGGCGTCTCCCGGGCGAGCTCATCTCTGGGACGTGGCCATTGCGCCCTGGCGTCCTGCAAGGCTCAGTCCTACCTGCTGCTTGCCGCGGGTTGTCCTCCGGCAGCCCCAAAGCGTCTCCGCGAGAGCTGAGCGTGCTGGCGGGACGTCGCCCCCAGCCCCCGCCCCCCAATCCGCCACGCTGTCTCATCCAGGGTGTTCCCAGCACAACGCAGGCTGTGGAAGGCCTTGCTTTGGAGGGCACGCGTTGCCTTTTCCGTCCCTGAACAGGTTTTTCTGCTCCTGCCCTGCGGAGCCGGCATCCCTCCCCGCCGGGACGC
>NW_008795680.1:70365-70858 GCF_000699145.1 Aptenodytes forsteri | reverse complement strand
TGACATGCTGCATAAAATGTGAGACTTTTGTATTGCAGCCCAACTCCAATCAAGCAATAAACCTAAGAGATATTTGGCAAACATGTAAAAAAACCCAGAGAGATTGGGAATTTCAGCGCTTTTGTCTTCCTGTAATCTTATTTTCAGAGAGTAAAGGTAAAAAACCAACCAAACAAAAAAAACCAAACAAGAAACAAACAAAACAAAACAGAAAACCAACACAAAACCAAACCACCGCCGAACACCGGAGGAAAACGGATTTGCCCGGCAGCAAAACGAGAGCGCGAAGTAGAAAACTTTCTGTGAAATGGAAAAAAAAAACAAAAACAACAAAAAAACAACAAAAAAAAAACCACAACAGCAAACAAAAACCCAAACCAAACAAACAGTAACAATTATTTCAGGAAAGATGGGGGTTGAAAATAGATTTAGGAAAACCCGGTGGCGGCAGGGTCTGCCCACCCTCCTCCCGGCCCGGGCAGGAGCGGGGGAC
>NW_008795680.1:68254-68998 GCF_000699145.1 Aptenodytes forsteri | reverse complement strand
GAGAGGGGAGGGAGTGTGGAAGGGGGGGGGGGTGGTGGTCTGGCCCTTCTGGAAGAGGATGAGACCTGCGGGGCCGGACGCGGCGGTGAGGGGCAGGACGGGGCCTCGCACCAGCCCTGTCCCACCACCATCCCAGCTGGTGTCGTCGTGTGTGTGTGTCCCCCACGCCACCGGGTCCCCACGTGCCGCCCGGTGTCCCTCCCCACGCCAGCTGAGCCCTCCGTCCCGCCCGGCGTCCTCAAGGGGCACAGGGGACGGGGACGACCACCCCGTTCTCCTCTCACCGTTGAGAAACCCCTCCAGGCTGAAGAGCTTGGTCTTCTTCTCCCTCTCGATGGGGTTGGGGCCGGCGCGGTGGGCGGCGCAGGGCCCCGTCCAGAAGACCTTGCACTGGCAGAGGCGGATGGCGTAGATGTCCTGGCCCTGCAGCTCCAGGATGAGCCCACGGTCCAGCACGTCCAGGAGCTGGTGGGTGTAGAAACGCTGCTTCTCGTTGGGGATGGCGTCGGTGGCGGGGAAGCGGACCTGCTCCAGCGTCAGCGGCCCGAAGAGCTCCACCTGCTCCTGCGTGGGCTCCAGGCTGCTGTGGAAGAGGCGGCAGCCGTGGGGGTTGCTGATGGTGAGGACGCAGACCTGACGGCCCCGGTACTGGAACTTGATCTCCAGGTCGGTCACTGCCGAAGGGATGCGGACGTGAGCTGCCCGCCGGGGACCACGCCGTGGCCACCCCCCCCCGTCCAGCCA
>NW_008795680.1:62094-62664 GCF_000699145.1 Aptenodytes forsteri | reverse complement strand
CGGGTCCCGGGTCCCGGTGGATTCCCGGGAGCGGGGCGGGTCCCGGTGGCAGTGGCGGGATCGCTGGGGAGAGGAGCGGGTCCCGGTGGCAGTGGCCCCCCGGGATCGCTGCTCCGTGGCTCGTCCCGCCGGCCCGGCCGCCCTCAGGAGGGATTTCGGGGTTTCCTCCTCCTCGCTGCACCCTTGGAAGAGCCGGTGGGAGCCACCTCCCGCACCCTTTCAGCTGGGGCCGAACCCCCCGGGGGTCGGCGTTCCCGGCTCCCGGAGCAGAGGGCCTGCCCTGGTAGAGGGCGGTGGGCAGGCGAGCGGTGCCGTGCCGACGGCCGGGCAAGGAGGAAGGGGCTCCCGGCGATGCGCGGCTCCTCTTCCATCCGGCATCTCGTCGGGATCCGCGGCAGGTTCCCTACGGAGCCTCCCTACGGAAAGCTCGGCCACGGCGTGGATGTGGAGGGAGCGAGCAGCTCCCTTCCCCTCTCCCACAGCCGCGCGGCCTCGTCCGTCCTCCTCCCCGGGATCCCGGCCGATGCCGAGGGGCGGCTGCGGCACGGGTGAATACCAGCACCCAGGAAG
>NW_008795680.1:61554-62084 GCF_000699145.1 Aptenodytes forsteri | reverse complement strand
CGGCCTGCCAGCCGGGAACGGTTAATCCGGGCCGGGAATCTCCTTCCCGTCCTGCCGCAGGAGGCGGGGAGAGGAGCTGCGGGCCTCGGAGCATCTTCCCTACGCATCCCATCCGCCCATCCGCATTCCCTTCCTGAACCGTACCCGGCGTGCGGACCACGGCTGGGCACGAGACGCCGGGAGAAAGGCACCCAAAAAAAAAGGCCGATTTATGGGATGCCGAATGGGTGTTTCCTCGAGGATCCTCTTCCAGCATCCGCTCGGGCCTCGCCTGGGCGTTTTCTGCCCTCGCCGGAGGAGCGGCCGGAGCGGAGAGGGGCGGGGGGGGGGAAGCCGCGGCCCCCGCCGATGAGCCGGCGTCGAGCTTTTCGGCAGAGATTTTGGGGAAACGGGAAGGAAGCGGGACGGCCGTGCGTTTCCCCTCCGCCGCCTTTCGCATCCTCCTCCCGTGTTTCGGGAAGCGCCGGGGCTTCGGCTCGCTCGGAGGGCTTGGTTTATTTTTTATTTTAGATTTTCCGTCGTTAACAGCG
>NW_008795680.1:60930-61371 GCF_000699145.1 Aptenodytes forsteri | reverse complement strand
AATCTGGTTTTTGGGGTGTTCACGCATGAAGTCGCGGAGGAGGGGACTTTCCCGTTCGCTTCTTCCACCGAGAAATGAAACCGTGCTGGTGGCCGCAGCCCCGGGCACGCTGGCTCTCTGGGCGGGACGCCGCGTTTCGCTCCCGACCCGGCGCCGATTTCCCTCTCCCAACGCTCCCCGTTTCTTATTTTTCTACTCCTGGGAATGGGTTAAAACTCCCCCGGGATCGCCTCGGTCTCTGCGGCCGTGAGAGGGAGCACTCAGCCCTGCCGGACGCCCAGGCGGCTCCCCGGGGCGCAGGGGTGATGTCGGGTGGGATTTCCCGGAGCCGGGCCGTCAGCGTCGCAGAGTCATCGCTTCCCGGGCCCTCGGCCAGCTGCCCCCGGCTCCGGATACCGGCACGGTGTATTTTTGGGTTCTTTCGGCCGGGTTTTGGCCGCA
>NW_008795680.1:59935-60835 GCF_000699145.1 Aptenodytes forsteri | reverse complement strand
AGGAGTTAATTGGGGGGGGGGAGCAAGACACCCCCTTGGGTAGAGCAGACTCCCATCTCGGTTTCTTCCTTCATTCGGTGGCCTCCTCCCGTGGAGCCAGCTCTGCCGCGAGCGGGACTCGCTGTCGAGGAGTCGGCTGGGGCACCGGAACCGTGCCGGAGCGGTGCCGGAGCGGTGCCGGGCCAGCCGTCCGTCCCGCTCCCAGGCTGTCCGGGCAGGGGGATAAACAGGAGGCCGTCCCGTTTTCGGGGGGTTTTCCCCCGCGGCCGGAGCCCAGCTCGGCCTCCCGGCCTCCCGCCGTCGGCCGGGTCCTGCAGGGCCGGGGACGGTTTGCTCCGCAGGTTTGCGGATGCTCCGCAGGTTTGCTCTCCAGGTTTATGACGTCTCGTTTTCTCCGCGGCAGCTCCGAGCGGACGGTTCAGCGAAAGCTGAGGGAATCCTTCGCCGTCCCGCGGCTCCTGGTCAACGGGCTCGCCGTCTTCCTGATCGAGCTGGTTCGCTTCCTCGGTGAGACCGTGGTCCAGGTGAGCCGCCCCTGGTTTCCCTGCCGCCGAGGGGAGACGCGGTACGAGCAGTCGGGCTCTCCAGCCCTCTAACGGAGACTTTTCCATCTGGTATTTTTTAATCTCGGTTGATTTTTCTTTTCAATCCTCGTTTACCTGGAAGAAGCTCAGTCCCGCCTCAGCGGCGGACGCGGGGGGAGGCTGGGCTCCTTCTCCAAAAGAAGAGAAAGCCCCGAGTTCAGAAACACGAGATTTTTGACGGCGGGAGGTTGGGCGGCGTGAGAAATGCGAGCGTTCGGTGCTTACCCGGAAGGTTTGCTCTCCAAAACCCATGGGGACATCCCACGTAACGCCAGCAGGAACCGCCACCGATACGATAAGCCCCCCCCCCCCGGCT
>NW_008795680.1:57817-59555 GCF_000699145.1 Aptenodytes forsteri | reverse complement strand
CCAAGAGGAGGCGGGGCGGGGGGGGGGTGTCCCTCGTGAGTAACGTGCTCTTCACAGGGTCCCCACCACACCTCAGGATGGGACGTGCTGGCAAACATTCATCGAAAACAAGCATTTTAACCCGAATTCGCCTTCTTCCCCCCCCCCAGGTGCTGGCGGGGGGGGTGGTGGGAGGCGCGCGGGGCATTTTGAACCCCATCTTGGCGGCGGCGTTCGACAGCCTCCTGCAACCTCTGCTGCTGTTCCTGCTGAAGGTCCTCTGCGGCATCCGGGACCTGACGGACCCGCTCGTCGACGTCCTGGCCGGCGTCTGCTCGCAGCTCGCCGTGCTGCTGCGGGCCGTCAGATTAGTGGAGATCAACCTACAGCCGGACAGAAGGACGGATCTCGGGGACGTTGGCAGCGGCTGAGGCCGCGTCCCGGGCGGCGAAGGAGGAAGGGGAGGAGGGAAGTGTCGATTTCTGCAAAAGCAATACAAACTGAGGAAGAGCGGGATGATCTGCGGCACGGGGAGGCAGGCACCGAGAAGGTGAGGAGAACGGCGTAGCCGCGCGTGTCTGTGCCCGGGGGGTAGGTACACGGTGCCAGCGGGATTGGGTTTGTATGTTCTATTTTTGCAAATACCGACCCATTAAACGACAATTTTCTATCCTGGACTGTCTCTAGCGAGGTGATGTTCCTCTTCCTGCCTGGAAGACTTGGCCTTCCACTGGGAAGGACTTCCCCGCGCACCCTCTTGCAGCGGTGGGCTCCCCTGCCGATTTCGGAGGCGGTTCGGTGTCGGGAGCCTGACCTCCTCAGCCCCCGCCGGGAGGGGACGGCTTCTCTCCGGAGAGCCGAGCGGCTCCCGGGCACCCTCGGTGTGCTCCGTGCCTTGACTGGAGCAGCTCCCCGTGGCCGGTGGCGCGGGATAGCCAGGAAGTTGGGGACCATCTGAAAAAGAAGTGAACGCCACCGCTTCCGCGTTCCTAAAAACTGGGTCTGGGACGCGTTTCAGGTAGCAAGAGCGCGTTCCCGGTAGGGACCGGGAGGCCAGGGGAGCGGAATCGCAGGCAGTGAAGCTCTGAGTGTGTTCTGCAAAACCTTTGAGGGGATCAGGGCTGGGACTAAGCCACGTTTCGGGGCTCACGCCTGCGCCCCAGATGCCGGCTCCCCTCTCCAACGGCACGTCCTCCCAGGAGCGTTTCCCACTGCTTGCGTGCGCTGCGAGATCCCTCCGGCCTCGATGATTCCACGCCGAAAGCCCTTTGCTTTTTATGGGCAGAGAGCAGCTTGTTTTTAACTTCCCGGCCTGTAAGATCATCCGAAGGATGGAGCCGGCCGGCTGCGATTTAACGAACGAGCTCCGCGACGAGGCGCTGCGAGGGGTCCCCCCGCGGTGGCTGTGCCCGTCGGCGCGCGCGCTCGTCACCCTGCCCGGCCGTGCTGTTTGGGTGCTGCTGAGTTCACGGAGGTGCAGCGGTAACGGGACGTTCCCCTTCGGCGGCGCGAAGGGCCGAGCTGGAAGCCGCCACGGCGAAGAAGAGCCATCTCCGGGGTCGGATGACCAAGGGCGGCGTGTGATTGAGAGACGGAGACGAGCTGAAACCTTCCGGGCGGCGGGAAACGTGCTGGTTTTCCGGGAGAGGGAGACCAGACCGGCTTCGCCCTTGCTCCTCAGCTAAGAGCACCAGGGCCAGAGGATAGAAGAGCCGCGTGCCGGACGCGAGCGGGACCTGGCCTCGGGGATCCGCCGGGT
>NW_008795680.1:53500-55654 GCF_000699145.1 Aptenodytes forsteri | reverse complement strand
GCTTCTCTCCGAAGAGCGGAGCGGCTCCCGGGCACCCTCGGTGTGCTCCGTGCCTTGACTGGAGCAGCTCCCCGTGGCCGGTGGCGCGGGATAGCCAGGAAGTTGGGGACCATCTGAAAAAGAAGTGAACGCCACCGCTTCCGCGTTCCTAAAAACTGGGTCTGGGACGCGTTTCAGGTAGCAAGAGCGCGTTCCCGGTAGGGACCGGGAGGCCAGGGGAGCGGAATCGCAGGCAGTGAAGCTCTGAGTGTGTTCTGCAAAACCTTTGAGGGGATCAGGGCTGGGACTAAGCCACGTTTCGGGGCTCACGCCTGCGCCCCAGATGCCGGCTCCCCTCTCCAACGGCACGTCCTCCCAGGAGCGTTTCCCACTGCTTGCGTGCGCTGCGAGATCCCTCCGGCCTCGATGATTCCACGCCGAAAGCCCTTTGCTTTTTATGGGCAGAGAGCAGCTTGTTTTTAACTTCCCGGCCTGTAAGATCATCCGAAGGATGGAGCCGGCCGGCTGCGATTTAACGAACGAGCTCCGCGACGAGGCGCTGCGAGGGGTCCCCCCGCGGTGGCCGTGCCCGTCGGCGCGCGCGCTCGTCACCCTGCCCGGCCGTGCTGTTTGGGTGCTGCTGAGTTCACGGAGGTGCAGCGGTAACGGGACGTTCCCCTTCGGCGGCGCGAAGGGCCGAGCTGGAAGCCGCCACGGCGAAGAAGAGCCATCTCCGGGGTCGGATGACCAAGGGCGGCGTGTGATTGAGAGACGGAGACGAGCTGAAACCTTCCGGGCGGCGGGAAACGTGCTGGTTTTCCGGGAGAGGGAGACCAGACCGGCTTCGCCCTTGCTCCTCAGCTAAGAGCACCAGGGCCAGAGGATAGAAGAGCCGCGTGCCGGACGCGAGCGGGACCTGGCCTCGTGGATCCGACGGTTTGGGTCCGGGATGTCCTGCAGCAAAGTCACCGGCGCCAGGACTGCGCCAGGGCAGCCAGGGCCGGGGTCCGAGCGGCCGGCTCAGCCCCCACGGCTCGCTCGGGGGACACACGGTTGTCCTCGGGGTATTTCGATCCAGGCGAGGCCCTTGCGTTGGGACGCGGGCGCGTCCCGGCGACCGCTCCCTGATAACAGACCTTTCTGCAAGGAAATGATTAAAACGAACACACGCAAACCACGATTAAGAGGATGGAATTAATTTGAGGTTTCTTGCTCTGTTGATTCAGCTGAAGATTCGCTTTAATGATTTAAACGGCTTTAATTAAATCAGTCTGCTCCGGGATCAGGAATTCCCCCCCTTTTTTTTTTTTATTTTTTTGGCTAAAGCTCTCCGAAGTAGCAGGAGACGGAGAGAGTTGGGAAAATTCAACACCCAGGAGTGAGGAGAGGCAGCTTGCGTCATGCTGAAACGGCGTCGGGGCAGCGTCTCGCCCCCGGGGCAGGGACCCTCCATCCCGCGCCAGGGGGGAGAGGACGTGTCCACCGTCCTCCTGGAGCCCCGGCCGCCGGCGGGCACCCCTGGAGCTGGGTGCTGGGTGCGGAGCTGCCACCTTCTTCCCCCCCGGGCCCCCCCCCCCCCCTGCCCCGCGGCGGGGCGGGGGATTTGCAAGTTCCGCAGGCGCCGCGGACGGCCTAACAGCCGGTTGGAGTTTGTCTTGCAAATGAGACGCCATCACGTCCCGGCAGCAGCGGCTGGAAGAGGCCAAGGCGCGGGAAGTCACCCATCTTTTCGAGTTTTGGGGCCAAAAGGGGTGGCCAGGAGCTCTGGGCTGCTGGCCACAGACGTCTCCTCGGTGCCGCTCTGCTCATCGAGAGCAGAAACCTCTTTTCTTCCTTAAAAAAACAAGCAAACCAACCCCAATCCAAACTACTTGCATTTAACGCGCCCAGGCTGTGCCTTCCCTCCGCCGTGTCCGCAGGCAGCCCCAGACACTGGGGGGGGACACGGGGGGACACACAGCCCGAGCTGCTCTGGGGCAGTGCCCCTCCGGGGCGCAGCCACCTCCCCGTGGGAGCGCGTGCGTGCCCGGGACGGGGCCTCGAGGCAGCCGTCCCATCCTCAGCCGCCTTCCGCGTGCCCGTGCCCCCCCGGCACTCACGGCGGCGCTCGGTTACAGCGCCCGTGCTCGGACAAGGACATTTCTCCCCGTCCACGTTGGCTGGCGGCGGCGGCGG
>NW_008795680.1:51802-53224 GCF_000699145.1 Aptenodytes forsteri | reverse complement strand
TCCGCCGCGATCCGTGGGGGGGGGGTGGGTTTGCCGATGGCTGCCCCGGAGCGGCCGGGGAGGAGTGGGTGCAGGGCCGGGAAAGCAGCCAGCTGGGACGTGGAGGAATGCCAGGACGCTGAGCGCAGGGCCTCCTTCGGCTCCGCGCGGCCATCGCTTCCCTAAATAGACGGCTGCGGGGCGGGAGGATTAGCTGGGGGCATTCCTCTGCCCCCGGCCGCTGACCCCGGGACGCATTGACTCATCGCTATATTAAATCCCGCACACGACGGGTTGCTCTTCGCAAGTCCTTCGCTCCAGGTGTCGGGATTTCTGCTCCTCCCTCCGCCCCGCACTTTCAAACACCGCGGGGATTTGCAGACGCCGAGTCAGTTTTTGGTTTGTTCCGCTCAGATTTTGCAGGGGGGGGAGGGGGGTTTGCGCTTTTCCCTTTCGACGCCTCCCGGCACCACCCGCGGAGCGTGAGGGTATTTATAGCCGCCCGGCGAGGTTAAGAGCCGCTGCCTAACGGTTCGCGAACGCTCTGTGCCAGCCCCACGACGGGGCCGGTCAGTGCGCGGTCATAGCCACGTGGTTTCTCAGGAGGAGCCGAGGGCCTGGCTCCGGGTTTAGGTTTTGTCAGACGGGTGTCACGGGAAGGGGGTCAGCCCTGCCGCGGGGCTCTGCTCGGGAGAGCGGCTGTAGGAACGGGGTTGTGTGGGAACCCACCAGGTTGTGCTCCCGTTTGTCAGCGGGGTCCCAAAGAGGCCACAGCCTGGGGTTAGAGCAAGGCAGAGAAGCGTTGAAATAGGTCGGGAATGAGCTGCTGGAGTAAGTTTGGAAAGGCTCGGTGTTTTGGTTTCTTGACACCATCTTCCCATGGTCAGAGGTAAACTGAGGCAGGGCGTGAGTCGGTCTTTCCCATCAGGACACTCGGTGTTACACCTTCAGAGCATCCTCCTGACGGTCAGGTCGGGGCCGGTCGTCTTGCCCGTAAAAACCAGATTCGTGCTCCTGCTGCTCATCCTCGGGCTCCTCCGACCTCCCACATCATTCCTCGTGCCGGAGATGCTGCGTCTCCCGCTTCCCTGCGCTCCCGCACGCAGCTCCATGTCCTCCACCCTTCGGCATGCCACCGGGGCTGCAGCCCGACCTCAAAGGGCTTCCCGTATTTCACCCGCCGGACCTGTTGCTCTGCTGAGGGACCTCAGCCCACCTCATGGTCCTCCCTCAGAGCCGAGTCACCACCGACGTCCCTCCCGGGGGAGGTTTGCCTGACCCGCTTCCCCGTCCCTCCTGTCCGAATCACACCCATCGTAGGTCTGCGCGCTGGACCTGGTGCAGCCGCAACCTCATCCACGGCCCAGACGTGCAAAGGAAGGCTCCTGCCCCGCTCCCAGCAGGAGGCTGTTAACAAAACTCCCATATTTTCTTCCCCCCCCC
>NW_008795680.1:47507-50802 GCF_000699145.1 Aptenodytes forsteri | reverse complement strand
GTTGTTCTCCAGCTCCTTCGTGGCGTCGGTTGTTCTCCAGCTCCTTCGTGGCGTCGGTTGTTCTCCAGCTCCTTCGTGGCATCGGTTGTTCCAACCGACAGCTTTCCAGACCATCACAGCTTTTCTTCCAGGGGTGTTTCCCAAGGGACTCACAAAGGTTTTAAGCTAAAACCAGCACCTAAGCAGTGTCGGCGGAGTTGGCAGCGGCTGCAGCTGTGGGTGGGATGATCGATACGCCAACAGGCTAATAAAATTCCCTCTTCTTTGTCCAAATACCAAGGTCATCTTCCCCTGAACTTCTCTGCTGCGCGGGGCACATGACAAAGAGATAAACAAGGCTACAGCTGGAAAGCCAGTTAATAAGTAATATGTTCTCCTAATTCTCCGCTTTTGGTAGAGTTTGAAGGTATCATTAATAAGTATTCAGCACTTTCGAAAGCCAGGACACTTTATTTACTGCTGTACAAAACGGGAACTGTGCGAAGGTCTGATTTCGCAGACGGTTTGTGGTTGTACCCGTTCTTGGCTAAGGTTATGAGCAAGACAAGAGCTGCGGAGCAAGGAAGTACCTTTTGTTAGCGCCGTCACAGCGGACAAAGCAGCTAAACATCCTCAGTTTTGGCAAAACAAAACCAGTGGGATCGAGGGACTGGGGACCTTGAAACGGGAAAATAAGGACGGGGAGAGGATTTCACCTCGTGCAAAGTAACGGGGAGCGAGCAGAGTATCCAGCTGCAATGTGTCGACATTTTTAAGAGACTCTGAAAATCTGCAAGAACTAAAAAAAGAAGCTATGAAAATGGTCTGACAGTTGGAGAAAATGCCTTTGTGAGGTGCTTAGAGCTCAGGGTTTCTTTAGCTCATCAAAAAGAAGGAGGAGGGATGATTTAGTTTCTGCATATGAGTGCTTCTGCGAGAAAACGTAAGGTAATAAAACGATCTTAAAAGCAGCGGAGATATCAGAGCGAGACGTCGCAATAAGAAATGATGGCCGCAGCGTGAAAAGCTGGCCGGATCCAATGGGAATTGAGACACGGCATTTGATTTCACAAGGATGAGCGGACCGCTGGACCAGGCTGCTGAGGAAGAGGTGGCTCGCCCGCCTCTGCCGTGAGGAAGGCTGACCGACTTCTGCTCTTGTCCCTCTTCGAGATTTCAAGGCTTGTAGGCCTGACCATCTCGGTCAGGATTTAGTGCCGAGTTAGATTTAGGAGGCCGTAAGCGCGGAGATATTTCAATCAAGTAAAACTTTCCAGGCAGAAAGCGAAGGACGCACTGCTAACCTTCTCCCGATGAGTCGCTGATAACTCTCAGGAAGAAGAGCCTCAAGTTACGACTGAGTCCTCCTTACTGTGGCCTTTGCTGGATCGACATGGCTTTAAACGTAGTCAGAAATCCAGGCCAGAAGCTGAACGGCGTCGCCGGTCCAACTCCGTTCGGCTTGAGCCAGAGCATCCACCCCTGGAGCCCTGGTTTCGTGAGCCAGTCGGCGACACCTCCCTCGTTCCCTCATTCTCCGAGCCCTCTGCCTAGATCACACCGTGTCCTGTAGATCCACACGTGGGATCCCTCGATGTCCAGATCCTTCCATGCCTGGGATGAGTTACCAGCCCCCTCGGGAAGGGAGGCAGGTCCCAGTGCCGGGGGCAGCCCCCTCCTCAGCCTCCGCTCCGGGGAGCCGTGCAGCCGTTGAGGGCAGGACCTGGCGGAAGCCCGGCCGGGGAAATCGGGCTCCTCCCGGTTTTCCTTCGAGCCCTTAAAACACGTTTTATAAAAACGTGGGCTTCCTTGTAAAGCAAAAGCAAAAAGAAAGTTTCTAGTCCTTCGGGGTGCAGAGAAAAGCTTGAAAACACAAACATTAAAGTTTAAAAAACACAAAGACAACCTCCCCCAAGCCATCCTTCATTTAAGAAAAAAATAAAATACATCTCCCGATTTTAAAGTCCGTTCACAATCTTCTGATACGGGACCAGCTACAGCATACACAGTCTATCGCCAGCGCGGATCCGCACTGGAAACGGGGACGTAGTCTTACACATGTGATTATTTTCTCGAGATCTTCCAATATCAGCAACTAGAGAGATAAAAAAAGAAAGACGAAGCGTTAGTTTTTCAAGGAACTTTCGCGTAAGTTTTTTCAGTTCGTGACTTAATAGTTGGGACGAGTTTTAAAATGTCAGCTGGCTGAAGCAGCTTTTAAAATTGCTTACCGTGACACAGAGGGTGGGAATTATCTCAGCGTACTGTAAATATCTGGTGTGAACATCTGCCACGGATGGCGCAGCTCAGCTCCCTTCAGAGACTGGAGAGAAACGTACTCTTAGGGTACAATTCATCTGACCTAATTTAGGCATTTACTTTAGGATGAGATGAATCACGCCCTGGAAGTGCCTATTTCTTTCCAGTGACTATAAGGGGAGTCTAGACGGCCGGCACAGATGTGGACGTGTACATCTCATCGGATGAATCGCAGCCAACGCGATTAAGGCTTGACCTCAGCCACGCTGCTATTTGGCTGTAATATATCGACAATCTGATGCGTCACGGTACGCTGATGCAGTATGAAATTAAATAGCAACGTGATGCCGCTTCAGGGTGATGTAGTAAAACGGGATTTTGGTTGTACAAGACATTCCCTCCCGATGGGATCACATCTTGCTACAGAGCAGTCATTTTGAATGTAAGTAATTAAAATGCCACGCAGCGTTTTAAGCCCAAATTTAAATATATGTATAAAACTTGCTGTCAACTTACCGGCATAGGATCCCTGCACTCCCTCCGAGTTATTTTCGGATCGATGCGGTCACGACGCGCTCGCTCGGGGCACGTCTGGCAGCACGGCAGGGACCCTCGCGACAAGAGAGACATCGAGGTGCTGGAGCGTGTCCAGAGAAGGGCAACGAGGCTGGTGAGGGGTCTGGAGAACAAGTCTGATGAGGAGCGGCTGAGGGAACTGGGGTTGTTCAGCCTGGAGAAAAGGAGGCTGAGGGGAGACCTCATCGCTCTCTACAACCACCTGAAAGGAGGTTGTAGCGAGGTGGGGTCGGTCTCTTCTCCCAAGTGATAGTGTAGCCGTATGTTTGGGTTAATACCTATCCTAGACTGTAGTCTTCATTGTTCTAGCCCGATTACCTTGTATAAACACTGCATGCCTCACAAAGGCTATGCCCTTGAAGAAGAACTACAAGACTGATAAAAGGGGAACATCCCGCCCTAGAAGGCGCCGGAAGCTAGATGATTGCCAAAGAAACAAGAAGTCAGCAAAAAACTGCGGTAACTAGGGGAAAGGTAAAGG
>NW_008795680.1:46343-46857 GCF_000699145.1 Aptenodytes forsteri | reverse complement strand
GTTGTAGAGAGCGATGAGGTCTCCCCTCAGCCTCCTTTTCTCCAGGCTAAACAACCCCAGTTCCCTCAGCCGCTCCTCATCAGACTTGTGCTCCACGTTAGGAAAAATTTCTTCACCAAAAGGGTTGTCAAGCATTGGACCAGGCTGCCCAGGGAAGTGGTTGAGTCACCATCCCTGGAGGTATTGAAAAGACGTGTAGACGTGGCACTGAGGGACATGGTTTAGTGGTGGGCTTGGCAGTGTTGGCTCAACGGTTGGCCTTGAGGTTCTCTTCCAACCGAAACGATTCTGTGACTTAGGTGGGAACCAAGCCCCTCGGCTCTCGGCACCCACCTGCAGCACGTCGAGCAGTCCCTGCCTAAATGGCTTCTACGGCGAGATCCACGTGCCTCCTGTGAGAGGACCCCCCCTGCCAGCGGGGCCCTGCGCAGCAGGCAGGTGCCGCCCTGAGGGGAGGGTTCTCCTCGCTCAGGGGCATTGCGGGAGGAGACGCCACTCTAAGACCACCATGTCC
>NW_008795680.1:43539-44923 GCF_000699145.1 Aptenodytes forsteri | reverse complement strand
GCGGCCCGAGCTACCCAGGTTCCTCTGTCCACCGGCCAACGTTCGCCGCGGGGCCTAAATCGCCGCTTTCTCACCCCGCTCTTCGTTTTGTTTTGGTTTGGTGTTTTTTGTTGTTTTTTTTTTTCTAGCTCCCGCGAAAATCGCGCGGGCCTCGGGGGGCGAGAGCGGTAAGTCCTCGAATCGCTGCCGCTAGCTGCGCAGCGGGGTGAAGGCCGGCGGCTTGCCCGCCGGGAGGGACGCCTTAACGAACCCAAACCGACCCCGGCCCTCAACGCTTTGCCCGCTCGCCTTCTGGCGTCGTGGCATCTCGTCCTCGGCCGCTCTTTGTCGCCGTCGCCCCTGTCGTAACGTGGAGCTCTGTCAGCCCCGCGGCGGAGGTGACCCGCTGCTCTTCCGCCTGCCGATAAGGACCAGGTTTGCCTGTCGGCCCGAGGCCGCCGGGGAAGGGGTTGAATCCCCTTAAAAAGCCAAAATAGAGGCTAATCCCCAAACCTGAGCGAATTACGTTGTCTGTAGGTTGTTTTTCGGTGAGCCTAGCCGGCCTCCCAGGTGGGAAATGCCCTTCCAGAGGGGTTTCTAGCTGTCGGTCTGCCCTGAATATCGCTGCAAAACCAAGCCCGGCGCAGAATCCCGAGTCTCTCCGGCAATATCGCTGCAAAACCAACCGGTGTCCCCAGTTCCTCCGCCGGCCGGGGTTCCGGGTGACCCCCTTCCGAGGGAATACTTCCTGACTCCCCGCCGCCGATTGCCGCTTCCGACTTCCCTGCGGTTCACCGCCGGGACCTTTTTATTTAGGAGAACAGAGAACTTGCCGGCGTCCCTCCCTCGTGGCGGTTTGTGGTTTGCCGAGCTAGCTGGGGAGAGAAGAGGGGCGCGCGTAATCCGGCTCGAAGCCTTGTTTTGCCCAAAACTGTGAGCTCTGAGGAAAATCTGGGGGTCAGGCCTGTTGGCGGAGCAGCTGTTGGTCGGCAGAAGCTGTTGCTGATGTGAATTATTCATGAATAATGGTTGGTTTATGGGTTTGTTTGGGTTTTTTTTTTGTCTCGCCGAGCGCTGGAGCGGCGTCTTTACCCGCAGAGGTGAGGCTCGCCGCCTCCCCGGCACCCGGCGTGGTGCCAAGACCCGTCTTTGAGGTCAGATTGTCCCTTTTTAATCGCCTCCAAATGGCTCGCGGGCCTCTTTGTGTGGACGTGGTAGATAAAAACCCGTGGCATTTACGCCGATTCCGGGTCACCCTGTGCTTTTAGCCCAGCCCGCTCCCGGGATTTGGAGGAGGGAGGCTGGTCTGCGTCGGGCAGGTCCTCGGCGCTGGGACGCGCTCCAAGCGAGCAGGAGTCTGGTGCTCCCTGTGGGTATATACACGGAGCTCCTCTCAAATAACGCC
>NW_008795680.1:41745-42547 GCF_000699145.1 Aptenodytes forsteri | reverse complement strand
GAGGCTTGCGGGGTCTTGCCTCCGGAGTGGGTTTGTACAGGTCGGAAACCCAGGTCCTCCGAACGCCCGACGTGACGGGGTAGCACGGGTTTACGCGATAGCTTGCGCCGCGGAAATGATCCGAGAGTCGCGAAAAGCTGCTGTTCCTCCAGCTCTTCCATCCTTTCCGACGCTCGCGCGTGCACGCGCCTCTCTTCCCTCAGCTAAGCTGTGCCCAAACTTCCCTTTCGTTCGGGCTAACCAACGGCCGAAAGCCCCAGGCGTCGCCACGCCTTGCCCGCCTGCCAGGCCGGGCTTCGCCGCCCGCACCCCTCGTCCCTTCCCGCTGCGGAGCGCTGGCCCTTCCTTCGAGACCCACCCCCACGCCGGTGGATGCGGTCGTGGCGGTGGGACTCCTCTCCTTTCTCTTTCTTCCTCTCCTTTCTCTTTCTTCCTCTCCTTTCTCTTTCTTCCTCTCCTTTCTCTTTCTTCCTCTCCTTTCTCTTTCTTCCTCTCCTCTTTCTTTCTTCCTCTCCTCTTTCTTTCTTCCTCTCCTCTTTCTTTCTTCCTCTCCTCTTTCTTTCTTCCTCTCCTCTTTCTTTCTTCCTCTCCTCTTTCTTTCTTCCTCTCCTCTTTCTTTCTTCCTCTCCTCTTTCTTTCTTCCTCTCCTCTTTCTTTCTTCCTCTCCTCTTTCGCCGCCCGCCCGCCCCCTCCCTCTCCCTCTCGCCCCTCGGGTCCGTAACGCCGCCCGGCCGATGCCGACCCGCGACCCGTGAGAGCTGCCGGACCGGCCGCGGCTCGCGGGGTTCTCCCGGGTCCCGGG
>NW_008795680.1:40308-41585 GCF_000699145.1 Aptenodytes forsteri | reverse complement strand
GCGGGGAGGCCTTTCCTCCCGGGGACGGAACCGGCCGCAGCTCTCCGGCCTGAGCACGCCTGGTGCCGCGGAGCGGCCGAACCCACCCCGACCCCGCCGGCAGGACGACAGCCTCCAGGGCAAAGCGGTCGGGTGCATCGTCAGTACCCGGCCTAGTCCGCCGCCGCCTCTCAAATTGATCGATATTTTTCTTTCTTTTCTTGACTTTTCCCCTCCTCCCCCCAGCCTTTTGCTCCTGACGCGACACCCCCTTCTGCAGGCAGAGCCCCCTCCTGCCCGTCGGTGTCCGGCCTCCCGCCGTCGCCGCTCTCCCTCGGGCCCTTCCTGCTCCCCGTCGCTGCGGGGCGTGGGAATTCGAGGGTGAGCCGCTTTGACAGCGGGGCTATGACGAGCCCGACCTGTTTTCATCCCTTTTCGCGCCCTCTGAGCGCGAACGGGGCTTAAAGCCAGCACAGCTACGGGGAGGTTGGAGACGAAATGCCCTCGGTCCCGTCTTGGAGCCTTTATTTTTTTTGGGGGGGGGTTTTGGGGGGGGGCGGTGAGTGGCCCCGCTGCCCGCTCTCGTCGCTGAAGGGATCCGGGTGGCACAAATCCGCTGCGCGGATAAAGCCGCCGGGCCTTACGGGGAGGGGTTAACGGGCTCCTTGCCCTGCTGCCTGCACCGTTTTAGGCAAATATTGGTGAACTGCGTTGATTTCTTTTTGTTTTTTAATTAAAAAGAATCCCTTGACCTCGCCAACTCCCGAGTAACCCTTCGGGCAGGTAACTCTCCTTGGTTTATTCTATTAGAAGTTCGGTTTGGGTTTTTTTTTTCCCCCCCTGCTCCTGCTACTCCTTTCTAACCTCCGCCAGTGATTTTTAGCTGTGCGGGCTCTTTACCTTCTGGTTTTTACGGGGTAAACCTCAATTTTATAAGCTTTCTCGGGCAGGACTGCGCAAGTGGAGCTCTGCCTGCGTGGAGAGAGTAGGGCGGCTTGATCCCGCTGCTGGAGAGGTGGGACGGCGCGCCGAAGAATATGTATGTCAGCTGCTTGATTTAAATTTAGATTGAAGAGATAAGGACGGGGAATACTTCCGAGAGCCCTGTTTGATGGCTCTCGCGGTTTTATCCGGTGTTTTCTGCCCAGATGCGTCCTGTGACCGTCCCGGATGCCGCAGCGTTGCCGCGTGAGTGCTGGACAGACAACCCGGGCAATAAGTCATAGAGTCATAGAATCATTGAGGTTGGAAGAGACCTCTAAGATCATCGAGTCCAACCGTCGACCCAACACCCCCAT
>NW_008795680.1:38096-39691 GCF_000699145.1 Aptenodytes forsteri | reverse complement strand
GACCCGTCACTCGGCCTTGTTGACCCTCATACAGCTGGCTTCGGCCCATCGATCCAGCCTGTCCAGGTCCCTCTGCAGAGCCTTCCTACCCTCCAGCAGATCAACACTCCCGCCCAACTTGGTGTCGTCTGCAAACTGACTGAGGGTGCACTTGATCCCCTCATCCAGATCATCGATAAAGATATTGAACAAGACCGGCCCCAGTACTGAGCCCTGGGGAACACCGCTCGTGACCGGCCGCCAACTGGATTGAACTCCATTCACCACAACTCTCTGGGCCCGGCCAACAGCCAGTTGACTGATCTGACCAAATCGCCGCGTCCTGAACGTCTCTGTCGTCGTGTGCGTCTGTCGCCCCCCCGGCACCTGGAACCGGGTTCCAGATGGGTGCGGCGAGTCCGGTGGGGCTTGAGTTAAGGGTGAAACGTGTGCGGGCGAGGCTTTCGTCCGCATCGCTCCGACCCAGGGTATCGGAAGTCCTGGAGGAGCTTCCGAAGCCGCATACCTCGCTTGGAAGGAGGGTTTTTTGGGGAGACCGAGCCCCACGGGGAGGGAATTGGGCGGGAGGATGTGAGAGCAGAGGGCGACCGGCTTGGCAGGGGCCGCGGAACGGGCCATCTGCCGCGCACGTTTGCCGCGCGTCCTTCGCATTCCTCACCGAGCAGGCTCTCCTTCCAGCGAACGCGGTTGTTGCTCTCTGCCGTGCGGAGGGGCTCGCGCGAGGGGTTGGGGAGCGGGGAGCTGCTCGGGGCACGTGTTAATAAGAGCTTTCCTGCAAGCGCCGCGAGGCTCGGAGATGGCTTTGCCCAGATAACCTGTATTAATTCATCCGCTCTCCCCGTTTTGGCGTCTGGGGTTCTGGTTTGTCACCCCGGAACCGGCGGCGTGCCGCTCCGGCGTCCCTGTCGCCACGCCAGCTCCTAAATTTCCCCTTCTCCGGCTGTCCCGTAGGTGCGTCCGAACCACCATGACCATCCCTCAGCTCCTCCTGTGCCTGTCTCTCTCCATGCTCTGCATCTCCAGCAAACCCACCGAGAAGAAGGACCGGGTTCACCACGACCCGCAGCTCAGCGACAAGGTCCACGACGACGCGCAGAACTTCGACTACGACCACGACGCTTTCCTCGGCGCCGATGAGGCCAAAACCTTTGATCAGCTCACGCCGGAGGAGAGCAAGGAGAGACTCGGGTAAGGAAAAGAGCCGGAATACAAACCTAATTGGGAGAGAACGAAGCCACGGTGGGTCGTGCTGGCCGTAAACGTCACCCCGGCGTTCGCGTACGTTCTCTCGCGCCTCGGGTGGCAGAGGTAGTCTCAAACTAGAGCCTTTTAAATGTCCCTTTTAAGGCAGCAGTAGCTGAAATTTAGCGACCGGCGCAAACGGTGGTGACAAAGCTATGCGGCACGTGCGCCGTTCTCCTCGCTGGAGACGTTGCTCTCGGCCTGCAAGGTCACCTTGAGCCGTTCCAACCGCGCACGCTCGCTTCTGAGCGCCAGATACGCCCCCGGACTACAAAGCGTCACCTGAAAAGAAGCGCCTCTCGTTTTGCTGCGCTCGAACCGTGCTAAGCGGAGCTTGCCGGTCTCTGGTTACT
>NW_008795680.1:35726-37699 GCF_000699145.1 Aptenodytes forsteri | reverse complement strand
GACCGGCCGCCAACTGGATTGAACTCCATTCACCACAACTCTCTGGGCCCGGCCAACAGCCAGTTGACTGATCTGACCAAATCGCCGCGTCCTGAACGTCTCTGTCGTCGTGTGCGTCTGTCGCCCACCCGGCACCTGGAACCGGGTTCCAGATGGGTGCGGCGAGTCCGGTGGGGCTTGAGTTAAGGGTGAAACGTGTGCGGGCGAGGCTTTCGTCCGCATCGCTCCGACCCAGGGTATCGGAAGTCCTGGAGGAGCTTCCGAAGCCGCATACCTCGCTTGGAAGGAGGGTTTTTTGGGGAGACCGAGCCCCACGGGGAGGGAATTGGGCGGGAGGATGTGAGAGCAGAGGGCGACCGGCTTGGCAGGGGCCGCGGAACGGGCCATCTGCCGCGCACGTTTGCCGCGCGTCCTTCGCATTCCTCACCGAGCAGGCTCTCCTTCCAGCGAACGCGGTTGTTTCTCTCTGCCGTGCGGAGGGGCTCGCGTGAGGGGTTGGGGAGCGGGGAGCTGCTCGGGGCACGTGTTAATAAGAGCTTTCCTGCAAGCGCCGCGGGGCTCGGAGATGGCTTTGCCCAGATAACCTGTATTAATTCATCCGCTCTCCCCGTTTTGGCGTCTGGGGTTCTGGTTTGTCACCCCGGAACCGGCGGCGTGCCGCTCCGGCGTCCCTGTCGCCACGCCAGCTCCTAAATTTCCCCTTCTCCGGCTGTCCCGTAGGTGCGTCCGAACCACCATGACCATCCCTCAGCTCCTCCTGTGCCTGTCTCTCTCCATGCTCTGCATCTCCAGCAAACCCACCGAGAAGAAGGACCGGGTTCACCACGACCCGCAGCTCAGCGACAAGGTCCACGACGACGCGCAGAACTTCGACTACGACCACGACGCTTTCCTCGGCGCCGATGAGGCCAAAACCTTTGATCAGCTCACGCCGGAGGAGAGCAAGGAGAGACTCGGGTAAGGAAAAGAGCCGGAATACAAACCTAATTGGGAGAGAACGAAGCCACGGTGGGTCGTGCTGGCCGTAAACGTCACCCCGGCGTTCGCGTACGTTCTCTCGCGCCTCGGGTGGCAGAGGTAGTCTCAAACTAGAGCCTTTTAAATGTCCCTTTTAAGGCAGCAGTAGGTAGCTGAAATTTAGCGACCCAAACGGTGGTGACAAAGCTATGCGGCACGTGCGCCGTTCTCCTCGCTGGAGACGTTGCTCTCGGCCTGCAAGGTCACCTTGAGCCGTTCCAACCGCGCACGCTCGCTTCTGAGCGCCAGATACGCCCCCGGACTACAAAGCGTCACCTGAAAAGAAGCGCCTCTCGTTTTGCTGCGCTCGAACCGTGCTAAGCGGAGCTTGCCGGTCTCCGGTTACCGCCGGTAGTCGGCAGGCCCGGGGGATCGCTTGCATTTTCCTGCCACGTTCTCCTTCCCGGTTGAGAAGCAGCTGGCCGCTGCGCAGAGGCACAGGTTAGCGAAAACAGAGCATCTCTTGAAAACTAGCTCCTCCTTCGCCGCTTCGCCTCCCCTGCCACCTGCAGACGTGGGGACGGGGTGTTTTGCAGGAGGCGGTCGGCGCTGGCCCTGGCAATCTCTGCCCCTCGGCACTACAGCGCGCGCCTTTGTGCGCGCGGCAGCAGCTGCCGGCGCAGTTGTTCGTGTTGGGCTTAGAAAGGCTTAAACCTTGGGAGGCTCGGCCCTCACGAGACATTTTTGGAGGCTCTCGAAGGGCTGCGCTCCCGCCTGGCACCTCCCCGGTGAGCTCGGCCTCGCTGTGGGGACGCTCCTCGAGACGTCGGGCTGAAGGACGGACTCGTGACGGTCCGAATTGCCCGTTAACTCTTCAGCCTGGTCTGGCTTTTCCCCCCACCCCCCCTCTTTTTGTTTTATTTTTTATTTTTGAAGGCGGCGGGCTGGTGGTGCTGCCTGCTTTCCGCGTCCCGGCACCTGGATGGGCTTCGCTTGCCAGCGTAGCCCCCCCACCC
>NW_008795680.1:33457-35171 GCF_000699145.1 Aptenodytes forsteri | reverse complement strand
CCCAGCCCTGTTTTCCTGACCCGTAGGCTTTGTCATGGCCCCGCGCTTTAATTTCATTGTTCTGCTGAGTTATCGACTGGAAAAAGCTGGCAGTGGAAGCGGGGCTGGGGTAAGAGTTTCCACTCGGATGTTTTAACGAGCGTTTCAAACCGCTCTCGCCCTTGACATAAACCAGCTTTTTTTTTTTGGTCAGAGGCAAATTCATCGCGCTTTCCCCAGCTTGAATTGGTTTGATAAACTTGTTACGAATGCGTAATTATCCAAATGATTTCTTTTCTCTTTCTTTTCTCTTTCCCCCCCCCCACCCTCTAATGGATGTTGTGCTGTTGAAAGGACCCGGTTTTCTGGGAGAGAGCTCTGGCTCCCTGTTTCCCGCCTCGGTTTCCCCACAGCTCTTCTCACGTCCCCGTTTCTTGGGGCGACCGGCATTTCGGAATGGATGTTGTGCTGTTGAAAGGACCCGGTTTTCTGGGAGAGAGCTCTGGCTCCCTGTTTCCCGCCTCGGTTTCCCCACAGCTCTTCTCACGTCCCCGTTTCTTGGGGCGACCGGCATTTCGGAACAGCGTCCCGTGCTCTGCCTTGGGGGGTTTTTTGTTTTTTTGTTTTTCTTTTGTTTTTGGTTTTGTTTTTTTTCCCCCTTTAAACGAGGGAACGCTCTGCCGGTTTTCCTGGCGACAGCGCTGAGCAAACGGGATTCCCTTCCTTCCCTGGGACGCCGCGAGTGGGAAAGGAAAGCAGGCTGTCAGCTCCAGCTGCCGGCCGGCCAGAGCCCACTGCTGCCCCTGCCGCCCCCTCCCCGCACCGCGCGCTGTGGTGTTATGTGACAAAACTGCCTGCTTTTTGTTTTGGGTTTTTTTTTTTTATTATTATTTTGGCGGAGGTTTAGGAGCTGCCTAAGCGTCCCCGGCGGCGCCGAGCTTGCCCCGGGCTCCAACCCCGGGGACGGAGTTTAACTTTCCCTTAACGCAATTAAACGGGGAAGCTGTTTTCTAATTCAACCTCTGAACTTCTGCTGCCCCACCTAGAAACCTTTCCTGGCAAAGTCGCCCCGGCGCGGGCTCCAAGTCTTCATTCCGGAGTTGGTTTTTTGTTTGTTTTTTTTAATCCCCCCCCCGTGTCTCCTCGTGAGGGCCGCTAGCCGTGCCGGTGCCCGAGCTCCGGGCGCTGAGCAGCACTTGGCAGCTCAGCTGGCGGCCGGTTTCCCGTCGCCCTCGGCCGGAGAGAGATGAAAAAGTGGTTTTGCGTGAGATCTGCCGCCTCCCAAAATCTCGTCGCTTGGCCGCTCTCGCTCTGTCACCCCTTCGTTTCGCTGACGCCGCGGGGTTTGGTGTCACGGAAACCTTTTTAACGAGGCCGGGATGGTTCAGATTTTACGGTCGGGGAAGCAGCTGGGGAAATTCCCCGATGGATTCCAGTCCTCGGAGGCCACGCTGTGATAAAGCCGGGGGGAGGATGATGCCCGCCGTCCCTGGGAAAGCGAGTCTCCCGCCAGCCCGGCCCTTGACTCTTGCGTCCGCGGTTTAACCGTCGGCGGACGGCACGGGAGCCTTTAACCTGACCCCGTGCCTTGTCACGCCGGGGCGTCGCACGCTCTTGCGGCGCTGTTACCGCCCTGCTCTCGAGCGGCGATGCAACCTGTACGAGCTGAATTCTTCCCCTGAAATAGCAGCTGTTAAAAAATGTGCCCGTAAAAATGACTCGGGCCCCCGAAACG
>NW_008795680.1:30038-32365 GCF_000699145.1 Aptenodytes forsteri | reverse complement strand
CGAGCTGAATTCTTCCCCTGAAATAGCAGCTGTTAAAAAATGTGCCCGTAAAAATGACTCGGGCCCCCGAAACGCGGTCCACGGGGCCGCAAGCTGCCGCCTGCCACGGGTGGAGCACGGCGTCGGGCCGGAAGACCCTTCCAGAAGCAGAGCAGATATTTTTACCGGTCTTATCCCGGCTTGTCTCAGCCTCTCGTTTTTAGGAACGGCCTTTGTGCCACAGAGGAAATCGTGGGGTTTGGTGGTTTTTTTTTTTTGCTTTTGCTTTTTAAAAGCAATTACGGAAAAACGAAACCTGGGAGCTGCGGGCAGGGTGGCCCCAGCGGCCGTCTGAGGCGGCCGGGTTTGCGCTGGGCGTTCCGCTTCGCATCGGTGTCCCGGGAATTCACGGCCTCGCGGTGGTTTAAAACACCGCCTCTTAAAATCCCTCAAATTACTAGCCCTGGCTGTGTTTTAACACACCGCCTCTTAAAATCCCTCAAATTACTGCATTTGAGTTAACGGGTTACTGAATTTAACGGAACTGGTTTCATGTTGAACCTCCCCGGTGAAAGGAGACGGTGATCCTGGTTCGCCGAGCAGAGTGTTTTGGGCTCTCGTTCCTGGCTCGAATCGCCCGGGGGGGGGGGGGGGTGGGGGGGGGGAAGCGCAAAACTGCAAGTTCCCGGGGCTGAGCTCGAAACGCGGCGTGTGCCGCGACTGCCCGGCGTCGGGCGAACGCCGCGAGCGCTCCTGGGAGTAAAACGCCGGGGACGGCGAGGATTAAACAGCCCAGCTTCCCCCCGGCCGCGCCGCGTTCCCCTCCCCGCGCCGGAGGCTCGCGTGCATCTGCCTATGGATCTCCGCATTCCTCCCGGCGGCTTTTCTTCACAGCTGCTGCTAAAAATAAAGAAGGCACGCGGCCCCCCGCGCCGTGCTTTGTCGACCACGCGGCTCCGGTTTCTCCCTCGGTAAATGGGTGGGCATCGTCCTCGGGTGGGATCCGACATCGACGTCAGCTCCTCGTCGCCGTCCTGCGGGGGCTCTCCCTGCCCTTGCTGGGCTCGGGCGCGCGAGCGAGCCGAGGCTCGGTCTTTTGTGTCCCTTCCCCAGGGCCAGTCTTCCCACTTTTAACGTAAGTACGTGTACGCGCTTAACCCCCTGCGCGCTTGTCGAGGGGGGAAGGAGGCGCGAGTGGGTATTTCCCGAGGTCTTAACGAGAAAATGCTTTCCCCTGAGACGCGGGGTTCCCGGAGGAGACAAAAACCGGCCCAAGAGCGAGCAAGCCGGCGTTCCGGCGGCTAAACCGTACCTTGGTTTGCAGGACGAGCTGCCCGCGTGCGGTCAGGTTGCCGGGACCCGGTAACAAACGCCTTGACTCGTTCGCTCTGGCGTCGGGGAATAGCCCGCCGGCGGTTCAAAATGCTCTGCCCCGTAGATCCAGAGCCTTGTTTCCCTTAACTTTTGCTGGATTTTTCTGCATTTCCTACAGAAAGATTGTAAGTAAAATAGATGAAGACAAAGACGGGTTTGTAACTGTGGAAGAGCTGAAAGACTGGATTAAGTTTGCACAAAAGCGCTGGATATACGAGGATGTAGAGCGGCAGTGGAAAGGGCACGACCTCAATGAGGACGGCCTCATTTCTTGGGAGGAGTATAAAAATGCCACCTACGGCTACATCTTAGGTAGGTCTCTACTCTTGGGGTAAAAACTTTGCGGAGCCGGCGCTTGAAACTTGCTGTTTTGTTTTTGTAGAATGATTGTAGATAAGATAGACACGGATAAGGATGGGTTTGTGACGGAGGGGGAGCTGAAAGCCTGGATTAAGAAGGCCCAGAAGAAATACGTGTATGACAGTGTCGAACGCCAGTGGCAGGAGTTTGACATGAACCAAGATGGATTTATCTCCTGGGATGAGTACAGAAACGTGACATATGGCACTTACCTCGGTAAGGGGCAAGGTGTCCGGTCTGGTGGTGGTCTCTAATCAATAAAGCAGAAGCGCGGTGGAGCAGAGCGGGCAGCTCCCGACTCATCCCCCAAGCCTCGGGCTAAAAAACAAACAAAAAAAAGGTCTCCTCCGACTTTACCTTCGTTAATGAAGGAGGAATTTTCTAAGGGGGGGGGGGGGGGGAGGAGAGCAGGGGAAAAAACAAGTTGCAAGGAAAAACCCAAAGGTGAAGTTCGCGGTGGGCGCGCAGCTGCCTAACTCTGCTTTATCGATGCGCTTCCCTGTGAAAACCAGCTCAAGACTCAGTCGTGAGCGGTGGCGTGACGAAAGGCGCAGAGGGGCGACGGCTTTGTCTTATTTTTTTATTTTTTTTTTTTTGGCCGCCTGGCTTTGGGA
>NW_008795680.1:26026-29996 GCF_000699145.1 Aptenodytes forsteri | reverse complement strand
AGACCCTGACTGACCCGTGGCTGTAGAAGCCGCGGTTTTTCTGGGGGTCTGCGCCCTTCCTAAATCTGCGAAGGTCGTTAGCAAAAGGGTCCCTTAATCGCTTCCCAAAGTCCCGGGCGCACATCTCGGGGCTCTCCCCTTGTCCTGGCGGTAGCTTTAGACCACACACACCCCCCCACACACACACCCCCGAGCCTGTAGATTTTCGGCACGTGAGACGGGGCAGCAGCCCCGTAAGGACTTAAAGCGCCCCGAGGAGCGAGGCAAGAGGCGGCTCTTCTGGGGTTAAGACCTTGGAAAAATACCAGTTCCTCTGCCAGCCGTTCCCGCCTCCTGGAACGCAGGCATACGTGGTGTGATGAGCTACAGCTTGCAAGCATGAAATAAAGCTTAATTTACTAAATATTTCCAAAGATAGTCAAACGCTCTGCAGAACGTATGGAGGCTGCTGCCTCTCGGCCCTGGCTCAGCCGTCTCCCCTCGGGCTGATTCCCGGCTTCTCTTAAAAGACTGGGTTAAAGCTTGAGGAAAAGGGGAGTTTGCCGTGCCGGTGGCTGGGGGAATCGCCCCCCCCGCCCCCCAAGACCCCTTCAGGTCTTGCTAAGCTTCCCAGACCCCCTCAGGGCTGGGCCAGGCCTTGCTAAGCTTCCCTCTGCCGTTAACGGCGTAGTTACCGAGAGCCACGGAAAGCCTAGCCTACCTGCCTGTTCAAATCCAGCCTCGAAAGGGGAGAAGAGGGCCCAGGAAGGCTTTTGTCACCGCGCTTTTTGGAGTCCGTGCGGTGGGATTTACGACCTGCAGCTGTAGAATAGTTAAAAAAAAACCCAAACAACCCCAAAAACCTTAATGAGAATTTAAAAAAAAAACAAACCCCAAACCACCTTAGGCTCGAGAAACGGGTTTCCTCATTAGCGCGTGCGAGAGGGGAGCGCCTGGCCCCCGCCGGGGACGGTACGCCGTAAAGATCTCGCCGGCCTGAGCTGGGGACCGGCGCTCGACGCCGGGCGCCCTTGGCAGACACCGATAAAGCCTGTTTTAACGGCGCTGCCCCCGCGTACTTTTGTCCTTGCTGAACGCCGGGAGGATCCCGACGGCCCGGCTCTCGCAGCCGCGTTCGCCCGGAACGCCTTGGCTCCCCCTGCTCCCCTTTCAGCAGGGATTGCTTTCCCCCCCGCCCCCCCAGAGCCTTTCTGTTGGGATGGTCTCGTCCCTCGCACGAGTCTCTCCCCTCCTTTCTCCTCCCTCCCCTCTCCGGCCGGAGCGGCGCTCTAAATGCCTCCGGAGAGCTTGACCCGCGGCCAAGAGGCCGGCCGATCCCTTAATCGAGTTAAGAGCATCCCTCTCCCGGCGCGTGGGAGCCCAGGCACCACCCTCTGGTGCTGCTCTACCGAGTATTTAAAAAATGCTCGCTTTTTGTCATCGAAATGAAATGCTGTTTGGGTTTTTTTTGTTCCCTTTTTTGTTTGTTTTTTTTTTTTTTTTAAACTTCAGTACTGTGTTAGTCACTGGGTTGCACCCAGGGCTGTAATGAAGTCGCTCGGCGTGCATCGGCGCCGAAGGCTGTTTCTGCGGATCTAAATCCTGCTTTCCACAGGGAAAGGAAGAATATTAAGCAACAACCAGCCGAGAGCTTCCAGCCGAGAGCTTCATCTTAAAAGTAAAACTCCCTTTAAAACCTCCTTAAAAATAAGAATAGAATAATAAAAATGCTTCACACACACCC
Organism: Aptenodytes forsteri; assembly: GCF_000699145.1. Classification (NCBI taxonomy): domain Eukaryota; kingdom Metazoa; phylum Chordata; class Aves; order Sphenisciformes; family Spheniscidae; genus Aptenodytes; species Aptenodytes forsteri. Next base: position 28,273 of record NW_008795680.1, on the reverse strand, counting down.
CCCCCGCCCCCCGTTCTTCGGTCCCGTCACCGCGGGTGGGTTCTGAAACCAGAAACGCTCGTGTTTCTCCCGCTCGCATCGCTCGGGGAGGTTAAAAAGTCGAGCTCGTGGCTTTGCCGCCCGCAGCTCCCGGGCGACCCCCCAGCTCTCTCCCCTCCATCCGCCCCGTAAAACGTTTCCCTCGTGCCACCCAGGTCAGGGACTGAAACGCAAAGCGGTTTGGGGCGGGTTTAGCCCTTGTTAAAACGGTCGGCTTGCTCGGCGCTCTGCTGCTTGCCGCCTGGTTAAAACCGATGAAAGCCCCTCGGCCGAGTGGAAGAATCCGCCTGTATTAACAGAAACTGCTCTGAACTTGGCCTCGCCCCCCGAGCCGACGCTGCTCCCGAGGCTTTTGTCCGCTCTCGCTGAGCTTTCGGCGTACGCCGCTTCCCGAGGTGAAAGCTCGGGAACGGAATAGGAAACTTCGGGCTTAATTGTGCCCTGGAGGGGATGACTTAAAATAAAATCTTCTTGCCGGGCTTATATTTAACGGTTGGCCAGCACCGGGGCTTGCGCGTAGCCGCTTAATCCCCTGCCTTTGTCCTGGCTGTAAACAGAGGAGGGGAGGGAGCCTTTTTTTTAGACCGGGCCTGGCTCTCCCTTAACTTCGCCCCGCAAGGATTCGGCTACGTCCTCCTCTATCGATATTTTCCTATAGGCTGACAAACAAAGCCCACTTCGGTATCCCGAAGCTTATCTATAGCTGTTGGCGTAGCTATATCTAGTGGCCATATGTGCCCAGATATTCCCGCCGCGGCGGGCGCTGGGTGATGTTTCGCCGGCTTTGAAGCCGCCCCGGCAGCGGGGAGCAATATCCCCTTACACATTCTCCTCCAGAAATAGCGCCTTGGCTCCGCTCGCCCCGCGAGCCGACGCTGCTCCCGAGGCTTTTGTCCGCTCTCGCTGAGCTTTCGGCGTACGCCGCTTCCCGAGGTGAAAGCTCGGGAACGGAATAGGAAACTTCGGGCTTAATTGTGCCCTGGAGGGGATGACTTAAAATAAAATCTTCTTGCCGGGCTTATATTTAACGGTTGGCCAGCACCGGGGCTTGCGCGTAGCCGCTTAATCCCCTGCCTTTGTCCTGGCTGTAAACAGAGGAGGGGAGGGAGCCTTTTTTTTAGACCGGGCCTGGCTCTCCCTTAACTTCGCCCCGCAAGGATTCGGCTACGTCCTCCTCTATCGATATTTTCCTATAGGCTGACAAACAAAGCCCACTTCGGTATCCCGAAGCTTATCTATAGCTGTTGGCGTAGCTATATCTAGTGGCCATATGTGCCCAGATATTCCCGCCGCGGCGGGCGCTGGGTGATGTTTCGCCGGCTTTGAAGCCGCCCCGGCAGCGGGGAGCAATATCCCCTTACACATTCTCCTCCAGAAATAGCTTGGGCTGAGCCACCGGGGCCGTGCCGGCCAAAAAAACTCCCGATCCCTGTCTCCTGGGGGCATCTTCCTCGGGAATGCTGGTCTCCCACAGCCGCTGGCAGCTCCTCCTCCTCTTCCTCCCGGCAGAGGAGGTGCGGGAGGGACACGACGGCCGCCGATATCTAAAATTCGGGCTGCCACGCGGCGTGTCATTGAGGTTGGGTTGAGGACGTTGAGGTTGAGGATGTTGAGGTTGGGTTGAGGGCGGGTTGAGGACGTTGAGGTTGGGTTGAGGACGTTGAGGTTGAGGATGTTGAGGTTGGGTTGAGGGCGGGTTGAGGACGTTGAGGTTGGGTTGAGGACGTTGAGGTTGAGGATGTTGAGGTTGGGTTGAGGGCGGGTTGAGGACGTTGAGGTTGGGTTGAGGACGTTGAGGTTGAGGTTGGGTTGAGGATGTTGAGGTTGGGTTGAGGACGGGCTGAGGATGTTGAGGTTGCGGTTGGGTTGAGGAGGTTGGGTTGAGGTTGCAGTTGAGGACGTTGAGGTTGAGGACGTTGAGGTTGGGTCGAGGTTGGCTTGGTGGTGACCATGGGGCATCTCCGCCCTGCCCGAGCTGACCCGGGGCGGCTGCCTCTTCTCTTCCCGTGCCCAGATGACCCCGACCCCGATGACGGATTTAATTATAAACAAATGATGGTGCGAGATGAGCGGCGCTTCAAGATGGCTGACAAGGATGGAGACTTGACTGCCACCAAGGAAGAGTTCACCGCCTTTCTGCACCCCGAAGAGTACGATTACATGAAAGATATAGTCGTGCAGGTGGGTCGGCTGCGGCGGGGGGGGCGG
>NW_008795680.1:24013-24578 GCF_000699145.1 Aptenodytes forsteri | reverse complement strand
TTTTTTGGGGGGCCGGGGAGGGAGAAACGGTAAACGATGGGAATTTGTCTCCCCGCTCTCTTCCAGGACGGCAAGCTGAGCAAGGAGGAGATCGTGGAGAAGTACGACTTGTTCGTGGGGAGCCAGGCCACGGACTTCGGGGAGGCCTTGGTGCGGCACGACGAATTTTGAGAGCTGTACAGAGAAAGCCGTTTCTTAAATAATTTATTTTTTACAGTTTCTGGGATTACCGTGAGAAACATTTTTCGCTACAGAGACTGTTATTTCAGGCGATGAGGTGAAACAAACAAACGAAAAGTCTCTCTTCCCGTCCTTTTATTTTTCGTTTTCTCTTCTTCCTCCTTCCCGAAGGGACGGGGGACGCGCTGTTCCGAAACCCGCCCCTCGCTGCGGCTGGGCTTTGGGGGGGGGGTTGGATTGTATTTTTCTTTAAATTTTTTTTTTTTGGTTAGGTTTGCCCCCCGGTTTATCGTCTCGGCCGGTTCTCTTTCTTTTTCGTATTCCTTTCGGCTCCGCGCGAGGTGAAGAGACGCCTGCCCTGGCGAGCTGGGGGCGGGGGGCGCTG
>NW_008795680.1:5703-5960 GCF_000699145.1 Aptenodytes forsteri | reverse complement strand
GGAAGGATGGGGGGCTCAGCCCCAGCCCCACGGATGGGATCCAGCCTTGTCCTACCCCCATGGGTGGGACGTGGGACATAGAAGGGGGCTCAGCCCCATGGATGGGGCCCCCAGCTCCACCCCAGCCCCACAGATGGGGGGCTCAGCACCACCCCAACCCCGTGGGTGGGGAGGGGCAGCACCCCACCACCCTGCCCCACCAAACTGCTTGTGGGTCCCCAGCAGGACAAGGGGGCAGGGTCCCACACTGGCACCCG
>NW_008795680.1:2070-2715 GCF_000699145.1 Aptenodytes forsteri | reverse complement strand
CGGAATCCCCATGGCGCCCCCATGGCACTGCTGGGCTGCTCCGCGCCCCGTGGCACCCCCCTGGCACCCCCCTGGCACTGCTGGGCTGCTCTGCGCCCCATGGCACCCCTGTAGCATCCCCATGGCACTGCTGGGCTGCTCCACGCCCTGTGGCACCCCCCCAGCACCCCCGTGGCACCCCTGTGGCACTGCTGGGCTGCTCCATGCCCCGTGGCACCCCCCTGGCACCCCCGTGGCACTGCTGGGCTGCTCCGCACCCTGTGGCACACCACTGCCAGCCCCGTGGCATCCCCGTGGCAATGCCAGGCTGCTCCATGCCCAGTGGCACCCCCGTGGCACCCCTGTGGTACTCCCGTGCCACCCCTGTGTCACCCCTACGGCACCCCGTGGCACCCCCATGGCACTGCTGGGCTGCTCCATGCCCCGTGGCACCCCCCTGGCACCCCCGTGGCACCCCTGTGGTACTCCCGTGCCACCCCTGTGTCACCCCTACGGCACCCCGTGGCACCCCCATGGCACTGCTGGGCTGCTCCGCACCCCCGTGGCACCCCTATGGCACCCCCATGGTATCCCTGTGGCACCCCTTGGTATCCCCATGGAACCCCCCCAATGGCACCCCTGTGCCACCCCCCTGGCACCCCCGTG
>NW_008795680.1:0-585 GCF_000699145.1 Aptenodytes forsteri | reverse complement strand
CCACCCCCCACAGCCCCACCAAACAATGGTGGTCACCCCAACTCCTACAGCCCCGCCAGACCATGGTGGTCACCCCAACTCCTACAGCCCCACCAAACCACGGTGGTCACCCCAACTCCTTACAGCTCCACCATACCACGGTGGTCACCTCCACCTACAGCCCCACCAGGCCACGGCGGTCACCCCCACCTACCTCCGGTGGCCCCCACGAAGCCCTCCAAGGCACACATGTGCTTGCCGAAGACGAAGTAACCCTGGGAGCTGGAGACGAAGACGGTGAAGACGCTGAAGATGCAGGAGATGAAGCCGCTGAAGGAGATGTTCACCAAGATGTAGTTGAGGGGTTGCCTCAGCTTCTTGTACTTGACGGTGACGACCAGGACGATGGCGTTGAGGGGGGTGCCCACGAAGAAGACCAGGCCCATGAAGGCGGTCTGCAGGTAGAACGCCCACGGCGGGGCGATGTGATATTGGGGACCGTCCCAAGGTCCCACCGAGGACCCGTTCTTGAAGAGGTAAAACTCCTCGTCACCCGACATGGCGATGGGGCTTGGGGAAGGGGGGGGGGGGGGGGGGGGGCGGCGG
>NW_008795679.1:742382-743090 GCF_000699145.1 Aptenodytes forsteri | reverse complement strand
TGAGACAGCTGAACTCCATCTGTCGCCAAAATCTCAGACTTCTGAGAAAATCTCTTTACAGATTTCTGAAGTTTTTCAGAATCAGTGAAGAATCAGATTTTTGCTTCTCTAATTTTAGTTGTCTTCTTGCTTCTACCTTCATGAGACAGGGGAGCTCTTAGGGGGTTTGGTTTGGCTTGTGAAGATGTGCAAAACAGTGTCTTCTATTTTTTTTTATGAAAAGCTAACTTATAAAAATAATTTGAAGACTCTGTATCAGGGAGGAGAAGTTGTCCACAGAAAGTGAGGCAGGTTAAAGAACATGTATATATAAACCACAGGACCATTTAGAAAGTCTTTATCTTCCCTGCTTGGTCCTACATGGAAGATAGAATGAACCAAAGAAGGAATGAACTATTCCATCTTTGGTACTTTCTTTCCTTCATATATAACATTTCAACTTACATTTAGGAAGCATTTCAAGTTGCAACATAGTATTAATGCAGTACTTAAATGAAAAGGGCTGGCTGAAAAGTGATAATTAGTTTTACAAAGGAACACATGCAAGATCTATGTTTTAAGCACGTGGTTTAATTCCAATATGGAAAGAAGACAGTTTTTTCAGAAAGCAACCTAATCAAATGAAAGAGATCTTGTGCACTAGAGAACAGGACTGTCGTGGTTTAACCTCAGTTGGCAACTGAGCACCACACAGCCGCTCGCTTACTC